>NC_059176.1:69451747-69611172 GCF_019923935.1 Bubalus bubalis
TCATCATCAGAAATAATTTTTTATTTATTTTAAAGCAATGTAACTGGTAGCAAAATGGCACATAGACAATAGACAGACCCAAATCCCATAGGGTTACAAGAACTAATATTGACTTCATATTTTACTTGCATGTGCAAGTGTAAGTAATTTAAAAAGGAAACCATTTGTTAAAAGGCTTTTATAAGTGTGTTTTTATTTTTTAAATAACAGAAAGACTAATAAACTAATAAACTATCAGCAAGCTGATCTGAATTCTGTTGAATTTCAAATTTGGACTAATGTTAATAGTAAAAAATAATTATTTTAAAATTTATGAAACAAATTTTTTATTTTCATAGAAAATATAGTCAGGTCCCACCTAGCATAAAATCCTAGTCTTGGCAACTGTCATAATGCAAAAATACTCAATTTGAGATATTGGAGGAAATAGAAGATTTCATAAAACCTTACATTTATTCCTAAACACAACTGTAACAGGTAAAGACATGGCAGCTCAAAGAAACATCATATTTAAATTTCAATGTGCAAATATGAGACAAGTTCATTAAATTTATTATTGTTCTCCATTACATATATTAATTCAATTCTGCCTTCAGTTTGAATACTTTATATGTGAATATGTTTATCAAATGTATTTCACCTGTGTTCATAACATATACACATGTATAGGCATACCATCTTTGTTTTAAGCTATGTTTCTATTTCCTTGTTTAGTTAAAGAGAATTAAATATAGGGTCTCCCTATTTTAGGGGAAATTCTTGGTGTTCATGTTATTCTAAAATGAAAGTAATATAAAACACTAAACAAAAACAACAACAAAAAGGCATTTCATATACTCAAAGCCAAATTATACAATAGCTATAATCTATCATTTCACATTTTATACTTTAAATTTTATATTCACAGAATTATGGGGAATATTAGATTTTATTTATTACCTTTAATCTTATTTTCTTTTCAATTTATCTACTTCTTTGTGTAAAGAAATGATACCACATCTCTTTCTAGTTTTAAATGTTCTACTTTCTGTTGAATTAAAATTCAAAGTAAAATTCAGAAAAAAAAAATTTGGAACAAAAATATCTTTTAAAATTTGTCAGTATCTATTTCATGGGAATAACAACACATTCCAACTACCTCCAAACTAAGCTCTGTGTTTTTCAACCCGTTGCTGAAGGGGACTAATTCAATACAGGCAAATAGCACTGGAGTCACAAAGGGCCAACTTTTCTTTTATAACTGTCCAATTCTTTATGGTCTGCATTAAATTTAAATGGCAGAAACTACCTTTTCTTTTTGGCCACACCACACAGCTTGCAGGCTCTTAGTTCTCTGACCAGAAATAGAATTCAGGCCCTTGGCAGTGAAAGCACAGAGGCCTAACCACTACACCACCAGGGAATTCCCCCAAGCTACCTATTTTTATTGTGTATGTTTTCCACACAATGTTAAAGTACAGTTAAATTAGATAAAACTTTTGATACAGCATTTTTTGGAATATGATTAATGCTAAAGGCATAAATGAAGACTTCTAATGTTTTGAAATTCTTTGTATTCTATAAAAAGCATAATTATACTTCTATTAAAGTATCTTTCTAATGAAATATACTATATAGATATATAAAAAATGTTAAAGCTCAAAATTTTAATGAAAGTCATTACATAACACTTCAGTTTCAATTCTTGGATTAAATTTAAGTAGACAAATGTGTTTCAAGTATTTTCCCTATGTTAGGTATACTCTTAGGAGAACAATATGTTAGGAGAGCAATAAATATTTGCTTTTATACTTTTCTTGGCATGTAATGTGTGTCAAACATAAAGTTAGGGAAAATTTAATGTAGTTAATATTTATTTTAGTTGGTTTTGATTTCTTCAGAGTAATAAAACATGCTATCAACATGGCAAATTCTAAAATGGATATCATATCATATGAAAAGGCAACAAAAAGGTTAAAATGACTGAAGAATTCATATTCTAAAGAAAACTATGATTCTTACACAGAAGTCAGCCACATAAAATTGTTTATCTGTGTAAAGAAGACTAGACACAGTATGGTGAGCTGTTTTTATAGAACAGCAATGTAATAGGACACATTTAATTTTAAGAGGAACAACCATCTTTTATGTCCATTGAGATGCACCAAACATAGATTTCTAGTTTACTTTCATAAAGCCTTAATACTTTTTAAAAAATTGGTTTCTAGAACTTGCATCATTGTCAAACAAGGAAACGTCAAGTTTAATTTTTTTTAATTTTTTTTTGTTCTTCAATTTTATTTTATTTTTAAACTTTACATAATTGTATTAGTTTTGCCAAATATCAAAATGAATCCGCCACAGGTATACATGTGTTCCCCATCCTGAAATCAAAGCTGAGTTTCCTCTCAACAGTCCTGAACCAAGGTGTTGCAGATGCTGTTTTTTTGACTGGGTTCACTGTTGGGTAGGTAAGCCAGTGGATCTGGTTGGATTAAGCATCTAATAAAAGAAAGAAAATGACTGCAGTAACAACTAAAGGCAAAGCTCATCCACCCTGACACTTTAGACTGTTACTTAAAGTTTATTTGTTTAGTGTTTATGGTTATCAAACTTGTTTCTATATAATGTTGGTGGAAGGACTTGCTGATTATTTGGTCTGTAAAGTTTTGCAGGGCTTGTATTATTTCTATATCTAAAAATGTTGTGAAGATGAATATGGATGAATGATGAATCATTATCGTTGGATTACAATCCATCATCACTTTCACCTTATCAAGCATTTATGTTTTATTCTAGTATTTTGTTGATCTATTATTCTTTTTTTTTCTTTTGAACTTTTTATTTTGTATTGTGGTATAGTCGATTAACAACATTGTGATAGTTTCAAGTGAACAACAAAGGGACTCAGTCATACATATACTATTCTCCCCGAAACCCAGCTGCCACCCAGGCGGCCACATAACACTGAGCAGAGTTCCATGTGCTATACACTAGGTCCTTGTTGGTTGTCCATTTTAAATATATTGATTTATTATTCTTTATTTTGGCTATTTTTCTATCAAGGAGACCTAAATTCTAGCCATGAATATATCACTTGATTGTTCTTAGTTTTATCATTCATAACTATTAATAATTTGATCAAATTATTTCTATAGTCTTTTAATGTAAATATTCTATGATTCTAAAAAAATTTAATGATTTCAGAAATGCTATGAAGAACATTGTGCATAGATAACAGTTTAAATTAATTAACCTAATATTCAGGTTGTGCTATACTAAGCAATTAGACAAAAACATTATCCTTAATTCACTCTATCAATAAATAGGTAAATGTTCATCTGCCAAGCTCACACATTTCAATGTTAGAATTTGTTTCAAGAAGGATGGTTTACTTCAGACTGCCTAATGATATGAGTGTCTGTTTCTTGAGCTTCTCTAGACTACAAGCTGGATCTGGGAATATGAGAAGCCATACTCTCTGACCCCTGCAGAGGATTTAATTTATGAAGCAGATAAAAGCATGAAAAAGAAATTCCAAACACCACAGAAAGATGAAAAGAAAAGCAGAACATGAGGGAATGTTTTATTGAGGGGCTTAGGTTGATGTCTCTCCAGGTAGAAGTGGAGTGGAAATAGGACTGGAAAAAAAAAAAATTCCATCCCAGGGATGGCCTTGGCATGTTCAGAAAATGAGTTTGACTTCAGAGGACTGGTTAGACCAGGAAACAACAGGAGATAAATTCATAAAAGAACCTAGAAAGATGCTAATGAAGGACTTTCAGCTTCAGGATAAGTTTCCATTCCTGTTCTAGAGGCAGTGGGAAGCCATGAGCACTTGGAAGTGAGGTGGAAAGTGAATACATGTAACACAGCTCCTAAAATGTCTTGTTCAGATGCAAATGCAATGAATATTTCATCACTTTGTAATAATGTTATGAGTCACACAAATAAATGGAGAAACTGGGAACTATAATGAAGATTTTTTCTTCTCTTAAAGACCAAAAGGAAGATATTCATAAATATGTCCGAATTAAAGGACATATTTATTATGAATATTGGATCATAGATGTTCTCTGCTTTATTGACAAAGGCCAAAGGCTTTGACTGAGTGGATCACAACAAACTGTGAAAATTCTTAAAGAGATGGGAATACCAGACCACCTGACCTGTATTCTGAGAAATCTGCATGCAGATCAAGAAGCAACAGTTAGAACCGGGCATGGAATAATGCACTGGTTCCAAATAGGAAAAGGAGTACGTCAAGGCTGCATATTGTCATTCTGCTTACTTAACTTATATGCAGAGAACATCATGTGAAATGCCAGACTGGATGAAGCACAAGCTGGAATCAAGATTGCCGGGAGAAATGTCAACAACCTCAGATATGCAGATGACACCACCCTCATGGCAGAAAGCAAAGATGAATTAAAAAATCTCTTGATGAAGGTGAAAGAGGAGAGTGAAAAAGCTGGCTTAAAATTCAACATTCAAAAAACTAAGATCATGGCATCCAGTCCCATCATTTCATGGCAAATAGAAGGGGAAACAATTGAAACAGTGAGTAACTTTATTTTCTTGGGCTCCAAAATCACTGCAGATGGTGGCTGCAGCCATGAAATTACAAGACGTTTCTTCCTTGGAAGAAAAGCTATGACCAACTTAGACAGCATATTAAAAAGTAAAGCCATTACTTTGCCAACAAAGGTCTGTATAGTCAAAGCTGTGGTTTTCCCAGTAGTCATGTATGAATGTGAAAGTTGGACCATAAAGGAGGCTGAGCATTGAAGAATTGATGCTTTTGAACTGTGGTGTTGGAGAAGACTCTTGAAAGTCCCTTGGACTGGAAGGGGATCAAACCAGTCAATCCTAGAGGAAATCAATCCTGAATATTCATTAGAAGGACTGATGCTGAAGCTGAAGCTCTAATATTTTGGCCACCTGTTATGAAGAACTGACTCATTGGAAAAGACCCTGAAACTGAGAAAGAAAAGATTGAAGGCAGGAGGAGAAGGGGCTTACAGAGGATGAGATGGTTGGATGGCATCACCAGCTTGATGGACATGAGCTTGAGCAAGCTCCAGGAGTTGGTGATGGACAGAAAAGCCTGGCATGTTGAAGTCCATGGGGTCACAAAGAGTTGGGCAGGACTAAGCAACTGAACTGAACTGATGTCCTTTAATGAAAATGAGAAGAGCAATTTAAAGCACTGTAGTCTATGTTTTTCCATCAAATGAAAGGAAATTGGTGTCCTTGGATCTATCCACTGGATTTTGTTATCTATGTGCCTGCTTTATAATTACTGTGAATATTGATAGCATGGTAGATCAATGAAGAAAACTAATAGTGCCCATTAAATTTTTTATCACCATATCATCTAGTGATTTATTGTAACTGAATCAAATTAATATTGTGCCTTCAATTAAAATGAACTTTTGCATGCGATTCTTTAGAAAACCATGTGGGTTTTCTATTTAGAAACCATTTAGAAAAAGTTTAGGTATAATCCATTATCCCCTAAATTCATTGATTTAGCTGCAAAAGTCCCCTTCCATATTATAATCACTACTAAACTTATGAGTATAATAAAAAAATAATTCTTGAATGTCTTTTTGTACATCTTGTCATGGTAGTTTTTTTTTTTTTTTTTTCTCCAGTTATACTAAAATGTAATTATCTCGATGCCCAAAATATAGAGATAGCAAAGGAGTCTTTTTTTTTAAATAGTAGTCAATTTGATGTTTTAGCTTAAAACTAATACACATAATAGTATCTAAAAGGCATAAAACCCCATGCCTATTTTTCATGTATATATTGTAACATCCATATTTTATTTTTATGTTTGAGTTTTAAAAAGTTTCAGGAATTATTTTGAGTTACAAAATCTATTTGATGGAAGGCTAGGTACATATACTCACAAGGTTAACATGATCTTACCATTTCATGAAAAATAATCATGGAAAAGAATCATATTAGTCTCAAAAAAAAAAAACAAACATGATTTTTTATGAAATAAGGTACAATCAATTTAAAACTATATATAATTGAAACTTTGAAAAAGAGGCATACAGAAGTTGGGACTACAAGGGCAGACTGGATACCTAACAGAAATTGCCTGATTTTATGGGTCAAAGGAGGAAAGATATGTGTAAATATAGACACAAGAAAAACAGAGCAGTTTTATCATATTTTAATTATATATGAAGTGCAGTCTCCAGAATGGGCAGTTGAAAGCCAGGTGTACCACAAATAAGATATTTTAATTGAACTTAAAGTGTTCCACTTCATCATCACCACTGGATATAAATTTTGACAGCTGCCTTAAGAACATTAGCAGCTGGAATTATCATCATCTGATTCCTCAAAGTTCTAATATTTTAACTATCTGCTACTGCTGCTGCTAAGTCGCTTCAGTCGTGTCTGACTCTGTGTGACCTCATAAGATGGCAGCCCACCAGGCTCTCCCATCCCTGGGATTCTCCAGGCAAGAACACTGGAGTGGGTTCCCATTTCCTTCTCCAATGCATGAAAGGGAAAAGTGAAAATGAAGTCACTCAGTCATGTCCGATTCTTAGCGACCCCATGTATTGCAGCCTACCAGGCTCCTCCATCCATGGGATTTTTCCAGACAAGAGTACTGGAGTTGGGTGCCATTGCCATCTCCAATTTTAACTATCAGATGGCAAAAAAAAAAAAAAAAAAGCATTATTATACTTGCTAGTTGTATCTTTGATGCCTTATATAAAATCTTTTCACACTGATTTTGGGTCAGAGTTACTCCTGCTCATGTTATTTTTCTGAGGAGTGTTTGAAGAACATTCATCTTTTGGCCCTAAAACTGAGTACTACTACTCAATAGGCCAACATTCGTTCTTCTACTTTTTCTTCTTTAAGTATCTTTTCTTTTAAAAAATAATTCTTTTAAGTTTCATTCATTTAAAAGATGAAAAAATAACTAATTTCTAAGTAGAACTAGCTTCTTTCCAAAGCTCAGCACTATATCCCCATAAGCTTTCTAGACATTTCCATTAGCGCATTGAACAATGTACTGAACAATGCTCCTCACCTCTCTTTCCTCCCCACCCAAAGACTGCTCTTTTCTGCTTGGAAAAGTGCCTCACCTTCATGACTTGTTTCAATTAAAGAGGTGTTTTTTTGTTGTTGTTGTTGTTTTGCAACCACATAGATTTTAACTCTTAAAGCCATGTGAGAGCCATTATTTTCCAATTCCCAGAACAAAGAACAAGTCTTACACTTGGCCTCCATAAATTTATTCCATAGGCTTTTGTCTTTACAACCCTCATCTAGATATTATGACAGAATCTTATTTCCATCCTGTCAATAAATTCCATTCCTTCATAGACAGCTCTTTCAAAAAACTGAACCCTTTCAATCCCAGCTGAAATCTCCCAGAAAACTGGCAATATCTACAACTAGGCTTCTAATTGCCTGCATATTACTAATATCAACTTTAGTTCTAAACAACTTGCATAGATCCACTGTATGCTCTGCATCACAGAATGTCCTCACACTTCCGAGTCACTGGCCTTATTGCTTATTGTCCTGGTTATATACACACACACATCCTGTGGACCTAACACCCACCAATTCAAGTTAATCTTTGGCATTAGTTTTATGTCACTAATACAATCTGGAGTTAACTACCTTGTGTAATCAGGCCTTGGTCTAGAAAAACCTTAGAACCATGGATCTCGGTGGTAGCTTCTTATCGGGGTCCTGCCTTGGTTGAATCCAGGGATTCCCTCAGGATGATGGTGTCGGTGATTAGAATAGCGATAGCTTAGTTAAGTATTAATTAGAGGTATAAAGAGTGGTTAAATAGGGATAGCTCAGTGAGAAAATTCAGTGGAGCAAAGAGGCTGAATAACTTGGTTTATGTGGAAAACCAATAAAACTCCAAGACAAGGAGTTTGTGTCACCTACGTAGGCCACAGGCATCCTCCCATTCTCCCAAAGGAGAGGAGACAGCAAGGCCTCCCCAGTCAGATCTTAGAAGTCCAGGCAAAATTAGTAGGCTTAACGAGCCTCCTTTCTCCAGATGGGAATCCAGCCAGAAGGTGAGAGAAAGAATGACATGGGGAGACCAAGCTTCGGTGAGCAAGGCCCCTAGCTTTATTTCCAGCAGGGGTTTTTATACCCTAAGTTGCACATAAAGGATAATAGGGGGTATGAAATCATGCAAAGTCAGCAGTCTTTGATCCTTATCGAAACCAGGGTTTCTTTTCTGCAAACTTACCATATACAAATGGTTTAGGTGATTTACATCATCTTCTGGCCAGAAGACCTGTTAACATTTCATGACTCTGACCAAGGTTTGTCAACCATAAGACTTATTTTCTCTAAGAGTAATAATTTTAAAGTTTGACACCATCCTCCAAAGGTGTTAGATAAAGTTGCATTCCTATAGGGCAAAGGTGCAATGGGTTTACAACGAAGGAAAGAATTTATTACCTTAAGGGTCTAAAGTTGTTAACACCAAGGCCACTACTTATTTTTTCTACATACCAACTATATTAATTAATACACTTCCAAGGGTACAATACAGGAGATGTGGAAACTTAGCAGCAAGCGTATGCTCAACAATGAAATCTTCTACTAGTTCTATTCTGACAATTTCTAACTCTCCGAGAGGCTCTATACTATTTGAATATCTTAAACGTCCCATGCCTCTTGCGGTTAGGAGACTGTAAACAATCGTATGTGTAGCTGTAGGGGTCCGGGTAAACCTGTCAGGCAAGTTAGAGAGCCATCTGAGGGGTTTGTGAACTAAAACACTCTTGTCACGCCCAGGAACTTTATTAACTAGAGCTGTAAGTTAACTCTTTTTCAGAGGGAGAGATGGTGGTGGGGGACGGCCCCCCATAAAGTCAGAGGTGTAGATGAGAGCACAAATCAGTAAAGTAGGCAGACTCTGGTTTTGGGGTAGATGCTCAGGCAGGCCCAGAGGGGCACCCCTCGGGATCTGGCTTGCCTTGTCACCAAAACTCTCCCACATGACCTTGTTATGGGTGGGGACTCCCGTGCTGGCTCCCGGCAGCTTCTCATAAGGAATTTCTCTCCTAGGCTTACATCAACAGCTGTCAAAACGACTTTTCTAACTTTTTGCCACTTTCTTGCTCATATATCCAAGTGCTCTTATTACCTAGACGATTGAGCATAAATTCTTTATTTTCTAATCTAAAATCCTTCCAAAGTCAGGTTTAATATGTTTCCAATACTGCAAAGAATTAACTCATTTGAAAAGACCCTTATGGTGGGAAAGATAGAAGGCAGGAGAAGAAGGGGATGACAGAGGATGAGATGGTTGAATGGCATCACCGACTCAATAGACATGAGTTTGAGTTGGCTCTAAGAGTTGGTGATGGACAGGGAAGCCTGGCATGTTGCAGTCCATGGGGTCACAAAGAGTTGGACACAACTGAGCAACTGAACTGAATTGAATATCATGTTTAACTAGTTATTTGCAATGCAAATGCTAACAATACAAAGGTTTTACTCTGGTCACACTAGGCTCTGTAGTATTGCCAGCTGGCACACATTATGCGATGCCTAGGTACTGCATTTTCTCAAGCCATTTCCATGTTCTGCAATGATCTCTCCTCTCCACCTGCACAAATCCTATCTATCCTAAGAGTCTAGTTCAAGTCCTCCATCTTTATAATCAGAGTAACTCACAATGATGCCTTTTTTTCCTGAGTTTAGAAAAACACTATCTCATTTAATCCATGCTTAACTCATATGACAGTTATGCTATATAGACCACACTTTTAAAGCAGCACTTTAACACTTTTATGAACATGAATAATACCAATTACTACTATAGACCCTTTCCTAATAAAGATTTTGACCCATTTACCTTGGCTTTGAAAAGTCTAAGGGATTTAGAATTAGCTAGTGTGGGATATTTTAGGTTTTCCTTTGAACTTCTTTCTTCTTTTTATTCCACAGATTATCTATCATTTGTCCAAATATATTTCAACATATTGGATATATTGAAATATATTGAAAACAAAATTCAAGTTGTCTTCTATACCTCTACCATCCTATGATGCTTTTGTATAGTATGACACACAGCAATACACAATGCAGTACACAAAATGCATTTGTTTATTGAACACCAAAATTAGACTTCAATTTTATAAGTGTTTATATCACAAAAACAATATGGGGCTTTATGGGAAAATAAAAATATAAAAATAAATAAATGTGTGGTTTTCTGAAAATACAGGCCTTATGTGAGACACATCAACTTACACAACATCATTCAGCTCCAGTGTGGTGTCTGGAGATGGGTTTATCCCCATGTAGGACAGGGTATTTTGATGATCATTCATTTCATCTAGAAGATAAATAAATGCCAAGTTAGTTATACCACTTACAGAAAATTATGGGAATTATTGCAGAGCATCTTACCTTCAAACCACATAGCTGTCAATAAAAACTTGCTATAGTTTTGCCCACAGCATGACTGTTTATATAACTTTGACTATTTTTCAATTACTGCTACTGGAAATATCTGACAAGTAGTCATTTTTTGTTCCAATAGATGTTAAAAAATAAAGTATCTAATTCTGTTCAAAACAACCACAGTTATAAGCTACCTTGTAAGCTATTATGCTAAAACTTTTTGTAAGTCTAAAAAAGTACTTCTATTACAGAAATGGCTAGACAGGATGTTTATTTGATTTGCTATGCTTTAATAATGGCTTCAGCAATACGTGAACCGTGAACTTCCAGATGTTTAAGTTGGTTTTAGAAAAGGCAGAGGAACCAGAGATCAAATTGCCAACATCGGCTGGATCGCCAAAAAAGCAAGAGAGTTCCAGAAAAACATCTATTTCTGCTTTATTGACCATGCCAAAGCCTTTGACTGTGTGTATCACAATAAACCGAAAAATTCTGAAAAAGATGGGTATACCAGACCACCTGACTGACCTGCCTCTTGAGAAATCTGTATGCAGGTCAGGAAGCAACAGTTAGAACTGGACTTGGAACAACAGACTGGTTCCAATTAGGAAAAGGAGTACGTCAAAGCTGTACATTGTCACCCTGCTTATTTAACTTCTATGCAGAGTACATCATGAGAAACGCTGGGCTGGAAGAAGCACAAGCTGGAATCAAGATTGCTGGGAGAAATATCAGTAACCTCAGATATGCAGATGACACCACTCTTATGGCAAAAAGTGAAGAGGAACTAAAAAGCCTCTCAATGAAAATGAAAGGGGAGAGTAAAAAAGCTGGCTTAAAGCTCAACATTGAGAAAACTAAGATCATGGCATGTGGTCCCATCACTTCATGGGGAGTAGATGGGGAAACAGTGGAAACAGTGTCAGACTTTATTATTATTATTATTATTTACTTTACAATATTGTAATGGTTTTGCCATACATCAACATGCATATATTTTTGGGCTCCAAAATCATTGCAGATTGTGATTGCAGCCATGAAATTAAAAGATGCTCACTCCTTGGAAAGAAAGTTTTGACCAACCTAGACAGCATATTCAAAAGCAGAGACATTACTTTGCCAACAAAGGTCTGTCTAATCAAGGCAATGGTTTTTCCAGTGGTCATGTATGGATGTGAGGATTGGACTGTAAAGAAACCTGAGCACCGAAGAATTGATGCTTTGAACTGTGGTGTTGGAGAAGACTCTTGAGAGTCCCTTGGATTGCAAGGAGGTCCAACCAGTGCATCCTAAAGACCAGTCCTGGGTGTTCATTGGAAGGACTGATGCTAAAACTGAAACTCCAATACTTTGGCCACCTCATGCGAAGAATTGACTCATTGGAAAAGACCCTGATGCTGGGAGGGATTGGGGGCAGGAGAAGAAGGGGACGACAGAAGATGAGATGGCCGGATGGCATCATTGACTCAATGGACATGCATTTGGGCAAACTCCGGGAGTTGGTGATGGACAGGGAGGCCTGGAGTGCTGCGTTTCATGGGGTCACAAAGAGTCGGACACAACTGAGTGACTAAACTGAACTGAATAATTACAAGAAATTGTGGTTATAGATGGCCATCCCAGACAGAAACATTCATATGGAAATACTGTGGGAAAAAAACCGTCTAATGACATTGTGTTTTAAAAAACACAACAGATATGTATCTAAATAGCATGAAAACCCTAAGTATATTTGACTTCCTTACATAATACGTCTGATATAAAACATGGTAGTATTCTGGAAGAATGCAGAGTCCTGTGGATCAGATTTAACTGTACGTTTCAAGGGAAGTGTACCACTGAATCATTTGTTTTTTCTAAAAAAAAAATATATATATATTCTAAAAATAAACAGCTGTGCCCTTTAAGTTTTGTCAATTCCCTCTGAAGACATCATCAGACTTCAAGTTTGAATAGTTGACTTGGCATTGGAAAGGAAAAGAAAACAGCTTTAGAATTGAATTTTTTGGTTTCCAAGGCTATGAGAAGGTGTAAATACAGAGGCTTGCGGACACATAGTCAATAAATATTAATCCTCCCAAGGGTAAAGTTTTTAAGCTGGATGGGCACTGTTTCAAAACCTGCTCTGGAGCCATAGTCCTCTCTAGCTATTCAGTTAAGATTAACTTGACTCCTAAAAGTGGTACTAAATTTTCCAGTTTGACCCAAAATCTAAAACTATGTTTCATACCAATAGAGATACATCAACATGAAAATAACTTAATACAATTAAATATAATTTTAGGCCAATACAGATGATTCTAATAATTTTCTACATTGGAAAATATATATTATTTTTGTAAAATAGTATCTACCACAATGTGCTTCTAACTAGAAACCTATCGCTGGACTGTAAAAGATAGTACTTTCAGTTATGGTCTTTCAAGTTGATATGCAGATGTGACATTTTTAAGTCTATAAATAAAAATCTTTATCTTACAAAGCAATTAAACTGCAGTATAATTGAAGCTTCCAGTAAGTTTGCCAGTAAAGTTATTATGATTATCAAATTCATATTCAAATAAAGGAATATACTCAGTTGCATAATCCTAGGGCAGACACAAGGAATTGTACCCTGCCATGGGGATAAGGTTGCCAGGCAAAATAGAGAATGCCCTGTGAAATCTGAAATCCAGACTAAAAATGAACAAGTTTAAGCATATTTATATACCATATATTGAATGTAACATGCTTGTACTAAAAATCACTTGTTATTTATCTGAAATTCAAATTTAACTAGGCATCCTATAATTCTTTTTGCTAAATCTGCCAATTGTAGTAGGGGGTGTGTAATTATGACTAATTCAGAAAATTGGAGCTCGGAATTCCAATGAGTATGTAAAAAGCTTACTCCAAATAAGGTGCAATTTCACCTCAAGGCATATTGTACTGGCAGGAGATTACCAGAATCCTTTTTTTATACAGAAAGCAATTTTGACGTATGTAGAAGGAAATGGCAACCCACTCTAGTATTCTTGCGTGGAGAATCCTAGGGACAGAGGAGCCTGGTGGGTTGCCGTCTATGGGGTCACACAGAGTCGGACATGACTGAAGTGACTTAGCAGCAGCAGCTTCTTCTTGAAAAATGTCTCCTTTGTATGAATTTCCACATAGGCTAAACAAAATAACAGCAGTTGATACTGCATCCTTGAGACTGAAGCATGACACCCTGAAACGTAACAGGTCATTAGAAAATCTCCACCTCATTTGGTTCTCAACTACCATCTAGTTGATAACATGAAAAAGTAAAATAAATACATTTCTGTACAAATTCCAAAAGGTTTTGGAAAGACCTTATTTATGTATTTTCATTTTAATAGTTGAATTTACTACTTTAAGAGCTTCCCAGGTGGTTCAGCCATAAGGAACCCGTCTGTCCATGCAGGAGACAGTCGGAAAATCCTGTAGAGGAGAGAATGGCAACCCACTCCAGTAGTCTTGTTTGGGAAATCCCATGGACAGAGGAGCCTGGCGGACTACAGTCCAGTCCATGGGGTCACAAAGAGTCAGACATGACTTAGCAACTGAGAACACATACTACTCTAAGCTTAAAGGTATTTCACCTGAAGTAATAGCTGAGATTGAAGAAAAATGTATTGAAAATATTATCTGATTTAAAAATAAGTATGGTTTTCAATTTTGCTGCCATCTTTTAGTACTCCCAAATGACTTACAGGAGGCATTTTTATCATTAGTTGATAATCATAATTTATGACATGATTTTTGTTATTTTGTTCTCCAGTTTGGTCATTTAATAATGTTAGCTAGGCATGATTGTGCTTCCCTGGTGGCTCAGATGGTAAAGAATCTGCCTGCAATGTGGGAAACTTGGGTTCAGTCCCTGGGTTGGGAAGATCCCCTGGAGAAGGGAATGGCCACCCACTCCAGTATTCTTGCCTGGAGAATTCCATGGACAGAGGAGGTTGGTGGGCAACAGTCCATGAGGTCGCAAAGAGACATGACTGAGAGACTTTCACTTTCAGGTGTGATTAGTCACAAATGATCCTAAATCTGGAGACAACAAGGAACAGGACAGGCCAAGTCTACAGATTCACCTATAACAAAGTAGCTGTAAACTTTCTATATGATTTTAGCATATTATTTATCTTAGGATATTCATTAATATTCTGTTGAAATTCACTAATTCCAAATGCACATGCAATGAGTTTTGACACCACATAGCATAGTGCAACCTCTACCATACTTATGACATAGAATATTTCTATAATGACAAAAAGTTCCCTCCTGACCTTTTGCAGTTAATTCCTTCCTCTCATGCCCCAGCCTTCGAATCACTGATTTCTAGAAACATTCACTCAGCTAGGATCTTAGAGTGTGTGTGTATGTGTGTGTGTGTTTTAAACTTTTTATTTTGAAATGATTGCATGTTAACATGTAGGAAATAATACAAAGTGATGATGTGATGATGTGTTACTCCATTGGTAAAACTTGTAATAGTATGATATCAAAACCAAACTATTGATATTGATAAAACCCACCAGTTTTACTCACATTTCCCAAGTTTTACTTATATCCATTTTATGTGTTTTGTATCTATAGTTCTTTACAGTTTATTTTATTTTTTGACTTTACAATATTGTATTGGTTTTGCCATATATAAACTTAAATCTGCCACAGGTATACACGTGTTCCCCATCCTGAGCCCTCCTCCCTCCTCCTTCCACATACCATCCCTCTGGGTCGTCCCAGTGCACCAGCCCCAAGCATCCAGTACAGTGCATCGAACCTGGACTGGCGACTCGTTTCATACATGATATTATACATGTTTCAAAGGCATTCTCCCAAACCATCCCACCCTCTCCCTCTCCCACAGAGTCCAAAAGACTGTTCTATGCATCAGTGTCTCTTTTGCTGTCTCGTATACAGGGTTATTGTTACCATCTTTCTAAATTACATATGTATGCGTTATTATACTGTATTGGTGTTTTTCTTTCTGGCTTACTTCACTCTGTATAAAAGGCTCCAGTTTCATCCACCTCATTAGAACTGATTCAAATGTATTCTTTTTAATGGCTGAGTAATACTCCTTTGTGTATATGTACCACAGCTTTCTTATCCATTCATCTGCTGATGGACATCTAGGTTGCTTCCATGTCCTGGCTATTATAAACAGTGCTGCAATGAACATTTGGGTACTCCCACTGCTGGGCATACACACCGATGAAACCAGAATTGAAAGAGACATGTGTACCCCAATATTCATTACAGTATGTTTTCTTAAGGCTTTTATCCCCTTCGTGAAATCTTTTTGTTGAGTATCCAAGTTGTTGCCTGGATCTACTTTAATATTAATGCAGTCATTCAAGTTTTCTTTAGAATTGTGATTACATACAATTTAATTATATCCTTTTGCTCTTAATCTATTTCTTTCTTTACACGTTGTGTTTCTTTTAGACAACATAAAGCTAGGTATTGCTTCTTTTAATCCCATCTGATGACTTCTGCCTCTTAATTGAAATGTTTAATCCATTTATATGTAATATAAATATTAATAATGTTGCTGTTGTGTCCAATTCTCTGATACTCCGTGGACTGCAGCACGACAGGCTCCCCTGGTATCAAGTATCAATACTGCTACTGCTAAGTCACTTCAGTCGTGTCCGACTCTGTGCGACCCCATAGACAGCAGCCCACCAGGCTCCCCCGTCCCTGGGGTTCTCCAGGCAAGAACACTGGAGTGGGTTGCCATTTCCTTCTCCAATGTACGCAAGTGAAAAGTGAAAGTGAAGTCGCTCAGTCGTGTCCGACCCTCAGCGACCCCATGGACTGCAGCCTTCCAGGCTCCTCCATCCATGGGATTTTCCAGGCAAGAATACTGGAGTGGGGTGGTGCCATTGCCTTCTCCGCAAGTATCAATATAATAGGATTTAAACCTACCATCTTGCAGTTGTATTTCACTTGTTCCAGGTGTTCTTTGCGCCTGTCTTTTTTCTCTGCCTTCTTTGGATTAATTGAGGATTTACACAGTTATTCTTATAATCATTTCATTTTATTTGCAATATTGGTTATTAGTTATATCTCTAATTTTCTTTCTTTCTTTTTTTAATGGCTTCTCTAGGTCATTGGTTGGCAATTGCTTTTTGAAGAACCAAATAGTTAATATTTCAGACTTTTCAGGCCATATGAGCTCTGCTGCTCCTGCTGCTCCTGCTACTAAGTCACTTCAGTCATGTCTGACTCTGTGAGGCCCCACAGATGGCAGCCCACCAGGTTCCCCCGTCCCTGGGATTCTCCAGGCAAGAACACTGGAGTGGGTTGCCATTTCCTTCTCCAATGCAGGAAAGGGAAAAGTGAAAGTTAACTCGCTCAGTCGTGTCCGACTCTTAGCGACCCCGTGGACTGCAGCCTACCAGGCTCCTCCGTCCATGGGATTTTCCAGGCAAGAGTACTGGAGTGGGGTGCCATTGCCTTTTCCCATATGAACTCTGTTGTACTTATTAAACTTTTTCAACTGAAAAGTGGAAGCAGCCATAGAAAATGCAAAAATCACTAAGAATGATTGCTTTTATTTTCCCAAAACTGGTATGCTACCATTTGCTGTCCCTTGCTCTAGGGTTTAAAATATACAGCTTTCATTTTTCAGTATCTACTCTTAAATAGCACATCACTTTGCATGTAATTTAACAAACTTGCGTGTGTGCCAAGTCACTTCAGTCATATTTTATTCTTTGCAACCCTATAAACTGTGCCTTCAGGCTCCTCTGTCCACGTGATTCTCCAAGCAAGTGTACTGGAGTGAGTTGCATGTGCTCCTCCAGGGGATCTTCCCCAACCAGGGATTGAACTCACATCTCATGTCTCCTGCATTGGCACACAGGTTCTTTACCAATAGTACCACTGGGAAGCCCTTAACAAACTTACTATATTCTATTGAGATATAATTAGGTATTATATATTATTATTAATATATAATATTATCAACAATACATTATTAATATTAGTATTATATTAATATATAATAAAAATATTATACATTATTATTCTTCCTTAATTATGTATTATTGCCATACTTTTTTGCTTCTATATATTATAAACCTTACAATGTTTGTCATAAATGGCAAATTATTTTTGAACAAAATTTTTAAATCGAAATGTAACTTTTACATTTGCCCATATGCTTACTTATTTTGTTTAGATCTAAAGTTCCACCTGGCATTATTTTTCTTCTATCTTAAGAATTTCCTTTAACAATTTCTTTCATACTGCAGAGCTGTTGTTGACAAATTTTCTCAGCTTTTGTTTTTTAAACCTCGTGCTTATTTGCTTTTAGTTCCAAAAGATATTTTTACTATGTATAGTGTATTAGGTAGACTATTTTATTTGTTATATTTATATTGATTGAGCTTAACTGAGCTTCTGAGATCTTGAATAGAGTTCCCTACCAAATCTGGACAAAAAAATGTTGATTATTATTTCTTCAAATATCCATTCTCTTCTTCCTGTTTCTCCAATTATGAAATTACTCAATATAATCCCACAAATAGCTTGCACCAAACTTTCAAGGCTTTTACTTTTTCTTTTCTTCTCTATTCTGCCTACTGGATAGTCTATTTCTGTGACTTTATGTTCATTGATGTTTTGATTCTGCAGCAGCTATTTTTATGTAAATCCCATGCAATTTACATTTTACTTGGGGAAAATATATATATTTTTATATATTTATGAAATACTTATATCCGAAGTAAAATATGGAATAGCAAAGTATTACAAATTCTAACCTATATGAGCTTCATGTCTTCAAATTTTCTCCTTATCATTCTATTTTCTTCTACCATCTTGAACATATGGATCATATTGTATTATATAACTACCTTAATATTATTTTTTTTAAATCTGTTTCTGTTGATTGAATTGTTTCTACTGGTACTGGTCATATTTTCTTGTTTGGGGTCCACTTACATGACTTCCAGGCTGTAAAAGGCCTAAATCATTTGTTAAACTTTTCTTGGGTAACAAAGTTATGTGCTGATTTTTTCCAACACCTGTACACTATTGGTTTATGTTTTTCTAGTTATTTAAATTGAGGCTATAAACAATCATCATAATTGGTAACTTCTTGTTGTTGTTTAAATGCATTTAGAAAGCTCATTTTTGCTCTCATTGACTATTTAAACAAATTCATAATAAAATGTTGAACTCATAAAATGTTCATTCAACTAATGAAATTTTTTCTCAATGACAAAAATATTTTATTTTATTCAAATGTCCACGTTTTTCTTAGACATATGCCAAAGCACAGTATTTGATTTCCAGGCATAAAGATAAAATACATATATTATTAAGTGCAATTAAGTTAATGGTAGAGTTAAATTATGTAAAAATTTGACATAATTGAGAAATTAATGAAACAAAAAGCTTTATAGTTTGACTTTAGGGAGATATGGAAAATTCATTGCAGAAATAATTGCATTTACCATAAATCATTAGCAGCTCAGCAAATACCCCTCTTAAAAGCTTCATTACTTTATCTATTAAGGAAACTGATGAATTGTTTCTTTCTATTAACATTCCATATACAGAATGAGATTAACATAAAATCCATGGATTTATCCTCCTGTGTCTGCCTCCTTGTGAAAATGGGTTAGTTCTGGAAATGCAGAATAACATAAAATCATCTATTTTCTGAAAATCTATACTGGCAGTATACTGATTGTACATATCAATACTATTTTACTCATACTGGGAAATGGAAAATGATACATTTCAAAAAACCGTAAAAATTCAGTATCAGTTTCTTTTGAAATAATAAATTATTATTGAAGTCATTATAGTGATGTCAGATGCTTATATTATTCCTCCCATGTGCTAAATGTTGTAAAATATTTCCGAAAAATATCTAATTTTGGTGCCTTTCCCTCTTTGGTAATATGTTTCAGGACAAATTTATAACCTTTTACTAGAAAATGTACTTGACCGATTGATTAGCATTTGGGGGATTTTTAAATTAAAACTTACATGAAAATGATCAATGATTTATAAAAGAATCTGAAAAATAGAAGTTGATGATATTACTATTGCTATTACTGCTACCACCACCACAATATATATCATAAGTTTGGGTGGGAGTAACAATCCTTTATTATTAATTTTGGTTGTTTCTATCCCATAAAAAAGAGAATGACTAAGAATTAAGTCCCCATGTTAACTATAAAACCAGGTCTTGGTTAATCTGTTGATTATTTCAGGCAAATTACAAACTTATTTAACAAAAGAAACTAAGACTTCCTGATAGATGTGCCATGTCTAATTAGTGAGTAGTTACCTCTGTCACTTAAAAGGATGTCTTTTTTTTTTTTTGCCCATTGATGTTCCCTTCCTTACTAACACTATGAAACAAAGGGATCCATGTCAAAATCAGAACTTGCAGCACTGGTCATACCAGGAACGCTTACTTGCCAATTTATAATGGCTGCTAAGTCGCTTCAGTCGTGTCCCACTCTGTGCGATCCCATAGACGACAGCCCATCAGGCTACCCTGTCCCTGGGATTCTCCAGGCAAGAACACTGGAGTGGGTTGTCATTTCCTTCTCCAATGCATGAAAGTGAAAAGTGAAAGTGAAGTCCTAATCCTTTGTGTTTCTGCATTGTCTGTTGTAAGCTCTTCTTTTTCATTTCTAATTTTGTTGATTTGACTATTCTCTCTTTTATGCTTGATGAGTCTGGCTAAGGGTTTCTCAATTTTGTTTATCTTCTCAAAGAACCAGGTTTTATTAATCTTTACCATTGTTTCTTTTATTTCTTTTTCACTTATTTCTGCTCTGATCTTTATGATTTCTTTCCTTCTACTAATTGTTTTTGTTCTTCTTTTTTTTAGGTACTTTTAGGTATAAATTTAAGTTGTCTGTTTGCTGTTTCTCTTGTTTCTTGAGGTAGGATTGTATTTCTATAAACTTTCTTTTTTGAACTGCTGCATCCCATAGGTTTTGAGTTGTTGTGCTTTCATTGTCATTTGTTTCTAGGAATTTTTGTATTTCCCTTTTGATTTCTTCAGTAACCGGTTCATTATTTACAAACATATTGTTTAATCTCCATGTGTTCGTGTTTTATACAGATTTTTTCTCATAATTGATAGCTAGTCTCATAGTGTTGTGGTCGGAAAAGGTGCTTGATACAATTTCAATTTTCTTAAATTTACTGAGGTTTGATTTGTGACCCTGGATTTTCTATCCTGGAGAATGTTCCACAGGCACTTGAGAAGAAAGTGTATTCTTCTTCATTTGGATGGAATGTCCTGAAGATATCAATGAGATCCGTCTCGTCTAATGTATCATTTAAGACTTGTGTTTTCTTATTAATTTTCTGTTTTGATGATCTGTCTATTGGTGTAAGTGGGGTGTTAAAGTCTCCTACTATTATTGTGTTTCTGTCAATTTCTCTTTTTATGTCTGTTAGTGTTTGTCTTATGTATTGAGGTGCTCCTATGTTGGGTGCATAGATATTTACAATTGTTATGTCTTCCTCTTGGATCTATCCCTTGATCATTATGTAGTGTCCTTCCTTATCTCTTGTAACATTCTTTAAGGTCTACTTTGTCTGATATGAGAATTGCTAATTGAGATTTCTTTTGCTTTCCATTTGCATGAAATGTATATTTCCATCCTCTCACTTTCAGTCTATATGTGTCTTTAGGTCTGAAGTCGGTTTCTTTTGGACAGCATATATATGCGTCTTGTTTTTGTATCCATTCAGCCAGTCTGTGTATTTTGGTTGAAGCATTTAATCCATTTACATTTAAAATCCTTATTGATATACATATTTCTACTGCCATTTTCTTAATTCTTTGTGGTTTGCATTTGTAGATCTTTTTCTTTGCTTTTATTTCCCAACTATATAAGTTCCTTTAACATTTGTTGAAAGCTGGTTTGGTGGTACTGAATTCTCTTAACTTTGGCTTGTCTGAAAAGCATTTTAATTTCCATCAATTTTGAATGAGATTCTTGCTAGGTGGAGCAATTTTGGTTGTATATATATATATATATAATTTTTTTCCCCTTTCAGTATTTTAAATATATCCGGACACTTCCTTTGGCCTGCAGAGCTTCTGCTGAAAGATCAGCTGTTAAACATATGGGGTTTACCTTGTATGTTACTTGTTGCTTTTCCCTTACTACTTTTAATATTCTTTCTTTGTGTTTAATCTTTGTTAGTTTGATTAGTATGTGTCTTGGTGTGTTTCTCCTTGGGTTTATCCAGATGAGACTGTCTGCACTTTGTGGACTTGATTGACTATTTCTTTTTCCATGTTGGGAAAATTTTCAACTATAATCTCTTCAGAAATTTTCTCATATCCTTTCTTTTCCTCTTCTCTTCTTGGACCCCTATAATATAATGTTGGTGCATTTAATATTGTCCCAGAGTTCTCGGAGACTAACCTCAGTTCTTTTCATTCTTTTTCCTTTATTCTGCTCTTCAGCAGTCATTTCCACCATTTTATCTTCCAGTTCATTGATCCATTTTTCTGCTTCAGATATTCTGCCATTGATTCCTTCTATAGTATTTTTAATTTCAGTAATTGTTTTGTCTCTGTATGTTCATTCTTTAATTCTTCTGGCTCTTTGTTAATTGATACTTGAATTTTCTCCATTCTGTTGGCAAGGTTTTTGATCATTTTTACTATCATTTTCCGAATTCTTTTTCAGGTACTTTGCCTATTTCCTCTGGATGGTGCTGTGTGTATATGAGGCTTCCCTATCTGTACAACCCTTATGGCATCACTTCAGACTAAGATAATTTTGACATACTACTTTAATTATAATATTGTTTTCATCCTCCCTAAGGGGCTAAGAGACTTAAGCAGTTATTTTGAGAATTAAGTTTCTCCCAGTTATCTAAAGTTACCTCAGGCACAGAATACTTATTTGTTAGCTGAAGTGGGTTGTGTATCTAGGCTGTTGTGGAAAGTGATACAGTGAATTTAGGACTGCAGATATCTCTTTGTGATACTGATTTAATTTCCTTTGTATATATATCGAGAACCCTGTTTGCGGAATCATATGATATTCTTTTTATACTTTTATAAGGAACCTTTTATTGTTTTCCACAACATAGCCACACAATTTACATTCCCACCAGCAGTGTACAAAGGTTCCAGCTCCCCACATCATGGCCTAACCTGTTCTTTCCCTTTATAATATACAACCTAACAGGCATGAGGTGTTGATTTACTTTGCCCTGATGATTAGTGAGGTTGAAAACCTTTTCCTTTGTATGCTAGCCATTTGTATTGTTGTTCCTGAAACATCAGTTTAATTCTTTGCACATTCCTCAACTCCCTTATTTACTCTTTTTAATATTTTGTTTTGCATTTGAGCTGTGGTATTTTGTGTATTTTGAGTATGAGCTCCTTATCTGACATACGGCATGTAATTTTTCTGTAGGTTATCTTTTCATCCGACTGACTTATTGAAGACACTACCCTTTTCCTATTTCATTGTCTTAGAGCCTTGATGAATTTCATTTGACCATGTATCCATGAGTTTTCTTGGGGCTCTTTATTCTGGTCTTTAGGGCTATGTATCTATTTCCATGTCAGTATCATACAGCTTTGATTCCTATATCTTTGTAATGTGTTTTGAAGTGAGGTGGTGAGATACTTTGATCTTTGTTTTCAAGATTATTTTGTCTATGTGGAGTCCTTAGTAGTTCCATATATATTTTTGGATTTGTTTTTTACATTTCTATGAAAATGATGTTAATATTTTAATTGGTGTTGCAATGAATTTTTACTTAGCTTTGAGTAGTGTAGAAATCTCAATGGTACTAAGTCTCCAGTCTATGAGCATGATCTGTCATTTCAATTCCTCGTGCCTTATTTCATTCTCTCAGCGGGGTGTGTAGTGTTCAGTGTGCTGATCGTTCTCTCTAAAAGTCCTGTGTCCCTCCCTCCCTGATCTCAGAGTTAGTGGTGGAGGGATGGGCTCGTGAGGAGATGCAATGTCCCTCCCTCCCTCCTCACCTCGTCTCTGATGATGTTCAGCACAGGTGCCCTGGGCCCTGTGTCCATACCTGTCCCCTCAAGTGGAACACCTGCTGGGAAATCCTCTAAGATCTGGATGTTGGCATTGTTGTTTCAGTGTTTTAAGGGCTCTTGAGTACCTGGAATGTTTGCACGAGCCCAAGGAAATGCCTACAAATGAATCACCAAATCAGGTCAGCCAAATACACTACAGAAGCTGTTGGGATACACTTTATAGGCCCGCAAACCCTGTCCTTTGCCTGGACTTGAGACCAAAGAAAGATTCCAGAGTTGACAGAGATATCAAAGGTTTAATAGATGGGATGTCTTACATATCTGAAGTAAAAGGGTCCTGGTGATGAAAGGTTGTTGCTGAACCATGAACAGACGCCCGGATTCTTGGCTTCTAGAGGACAAGACTTCAACCCAAGGCCAGAGATGAGGCTTGATTGCTCATAGCTTTTGTGTAATAAAGTTTTATTAAAGTATAAAGGAGATAGAGAAAGCTTCTGACATAGGCATCAGAAGGGGGCAGAAAGAGTGCCCACCTGCTAGTCTTCAGCTGCATGTTATATAGTCTCTAGCAGTCTGTTAATGAAAGAAAGGAACGTCTTAAAACTCAGAATGGCACTAGGCCCCTCATCCATAAGATGTATTTTGGGATAATCCTGGCACCAGATGAGTCAACCTGGGCCATAAAAGGACTGACTTGAATCTTGTAGAAAGGCAGATTACCATACAAATAGCATCGTTTACATAGATTAGGGAAACAATGTCTGAGTATAACATAATGGTTTGTCAAGTAGGTTCTGAGCCATTAGGCAGAACCTACTTGAAGACAGAGTTTGGGGTAAAGGCATAGTACATTAACGTAGCTTAAGACAAACATTTCCGTAAGAAGAATGCATTGGTTAACTCAAGGTTTAAGAATAGTTAACTTCAAGTGAAGCCAGAGGTCATTATGGCAGCACAGTATTTTAAGAGAAACCTCCTTTTACATTTGTATAGAGAAGGGGGGGGGGGAAGAAAGAAAGAAAGAAAACATATCGCTAGTGTGTTTCCTCCTGCCGCTTAAGAGAGAGATAAAAATGTCTGACACTTGCGGCCTATTTCCTCCATTTGGAGACCCCTGGCCTTCCTGCCTGTTGCCCTCTCAGAGAGATACCCACTGTGGATAGCAGGGGACAGGCAGAAGACAGCAGCTGCAGCATTCTTTACTCTGGGGGGGGGGAGGGGATAAGGAGTCTACCAGTTACAGTGGGAATGAACAGCAGATTGGCTCATTGGTTACCATGGAAACCAGAAGAGGGCCACATCCCTCTTGGCCCCTCAGGCTAAATACTCTCATGGGGCAGAGGTCTTTTCTTTGTTAATCTATCAGCCATCTTGAAATGGCCAGCAAATGAAAAGATAATAAACAAGAGGGTTCTTAACATCCTATATGTATATCTCATGCATACTCAGTCACTTAGTTGTGTCCCACTTTTTGTGACCCCATGGACTATATCCCACCAGGCTCCTCTGTCCATGGTATTTTCCATGCAAGAATATTGAAGTGGATTGTCATTTCTTCCTCCAAAGTATCTTCCCAACTCAGGGATTGAACCCATGTCTTCTGCATTGGCAGGCAAATTCTTTACCACTGAGCCACCTGGGAATCCCTACACCCTCCCTTGTACCAAAGTTCCTGTTCTGCCATAATCTGTCAGGAATGGCAGAACAAGGGGTGCTGATCTTAAGATTCATTCAGTCTTCCCTGGTGGCTCAGACAATAAAGAATTCACCTGCAATCCAGAAGACCTAGGTTAGAACCCCGAGCCAGGAAGATCCCCTGAAGAAGGAAATGACTAACCACTCCAGTATTCTTGCCTGGAGAATTCCATGACAGAGGGCCCTGGCAGGCTGGTCCATGGGCTCACAAATTGCTGAAATCAACTGCATGAGTTATCCGCACACATATATAAACATTTATAGTGGTTTTTGTGTATTATAGTTGGTAGCCACTAGCGAGATGTGACTGCTATAATTTGCTTAAAAACATGTTATACATGTGTCAAAACACTTGTGATTTCAGGGTGGTTAGCATGAAGGTGAGAGCACTAATGGGTCTCTAGAAATGAGAGGTTGAGAACTCTTTCAGCATCCCTATCTTTAGGTTTGCAACTGAGATCAGTGTCTTACTGAAGGGCTCTGACTGCACAGAGCACAGATGACTGCCACCTGCTATCCACAGTGGGATTGTTGCAGGAAGGGGGACCCCTTCCAGGGCCCAAAACTGAGCTCTTGTCTAAGACTCAGAAATGAATAGTCTGAGGAGACACACGTGCTGACAAAGCAAGAGATTTTATTGGGAAAGGGCACCCAGGTGGAAGGCAGTAGTGTAAGGGAAGCCAGAACAGCTCTCCCACATGATTGCTGTCTTAGGTGTTATTTGGTTTTATGGTGATGGGATTAGTTTCCAGGTTGCCCTTGGCCAATCATTCTGACTCAGAGTCCTTCCTGGTGGTACACGCCTTGTTAAGCCAAGATGGATGCCAGAGAGAAGGGTTCTGGGAAGTGGTCAGGCATGTGTGTCTCCTTTTGACCTTTCTCGAACTTTTCCAGTTGGTGGTGGCTTATTAATTCCATGTTCCTTAGCAGGACCTCCTGTCGTAAAACAATTCATGCAAATGGTTACTGTGGTGCCTGGCTAGGGTGGGCGGTTTCAATCAGTGTGCTTCCCCTAACAGCTCCCCACTGAGAGGCGTCATACTCAAGATACTTCGTGGGAATTGGGGCCGAGGTCTCTTTCTTCTGTAATTTCTTCCTGCTGCTCATGGGTGTAGGCCTGCCTAGCAGAGCAGAAGTCTCTCTCTACCTGATCTAAGCCAAGGTATTTTTTGCCTGAAACCAGCATTCACCCTTGTAATAATAGCAATTTAGTTTGAAACTGTTGGCTCCTCTCAGAGATGAAAGAGAAAGGGGCCAAATAGGAGACCTAACAGGATGGTCATCACTGGTCCCCAGAAACAGGAGGCAACATTTGGGGTAAGGGCTGCAGGATTTGTGACTTTTTTTTTTTTTTATTGGATGCTGGTGAGGCAAAAGAGCTGTGCTCCAGGAAATCTTGTGTTTAGTCTGAAGTTATCATCCTCCACCTAGTTTGGGGCTCTAGTTCTGTAGAAGAACTCAAAGACATTGTTATGCTTATTTCTTTGAGTAGGAACCAGGACCCTGTCTGGAGGCTGTACCACCATTTGATTGTTTCTCCTCTGTTTCTGTATCCCCTCCCTTCCCTGATTAGCAATTGTTTGAATCCACCCTTTGGAGCTCAGGGAAGGTCAAGGAGGCTGAATGAAGCCTATATCCTACAGACAAGAAATGGAGAACACAGAACAGATCTATATTCCAGAGCCCCACAGAGTTCTGCTCAGTTTTAATTTAGGGAACGAGGCAACCATGATTGTGATAACTTCCTATGAAAATGGGGCATAGGACTGCCTCAGCCTGGAGAATAGACACCGACTTGGAAGTATTCCTGAGTTCCAAGTTCTAGATCTGAGTCTTGTATGATTAAAATCTCAATCCCTTGGCCTGCTATTTTGGTGTAATAGACCCAATTAGAAGTAGTTGGAGGAGTGATAACTGGAATTCAGTCGACAAAATAAATCTCATTTCTTTTTAGAAGAATAGGCCTGAAACCCAGTCTGGACCTGGCACTTCAGGGAGACATGTAGCCAGGCAGCCAGTTTCCTAGTTTTATAAAAAGTAAGGTTGCAGTTACTAGTGTCCAGCACACATTGTTTTGAGAATGGTGGCATCCAAGCTGGACACGACTCAGAAATCTCAAGCATTTAGCAATACAAGGTCTAATCTGAAAGTACACCCATAGCATCACCTAGTTATTTCCCAAGATGTCTGAACTGTAGCTGCTCTATTTGGACTTTTAATTGTAAATTTTTCCTTAATAGCCAAAGCAGATTTCACTGTTAATGATGTCAGTGTTTCTCTAGTTATGAGAAGATGTAAGATTTGGGACTCATAAAGTCTTTTTTTGAAAAGATCTATCTGAAGGCCTGTTCTGACAGTTTTTTTTCCCAGAGCACAGAGCCTCATTCCTGATTTTCATCCTGAACTCCTTTCAGGGAAATTGAAGGTCAGCAGTGGCAGTGGCCATGATTTAATCTTTGTAGATGTAGATGGCAAGTGTCAGTTTTCAGTTGGCAGAGCCCCCATTGCTCATAAACTTGACCATGATTCTGAGGGGTGCATTTCTTGACCATTTTATCCCATGGTGCTGAGAATGTCCATTCTTAGGTTTGGCAAAGATTTTGTTGACAGGCCACTCAATGTGCTGTTACTGGACTAGGCCATAAAACAGTATCCAAAATTCTCTGGACCACCTGTCTTACCAGCCTCTTGGTCCAGAAAAACATTCCCTCTTGTTGCCTTTTCCCATATCTAGAGTTACATTGTTACCATCATCAATCTCATATGGAACTATATAGTATTTTATCGGAGGCCTCAGTCACACATTTGGCAGTGTAAGAAACAGCAATTTTGTAAAACAGGTGAAATACAAATAACATAGCCAGCAGTATTAGTAAAGTCACAAGTTAGACTTAAGGGCTTCCACTAGATGTAGCCCAGTATATCCCAGGTCATCTGACTTAGTCTACTCTGTACAAATCTTTATCTTCCAGGGAAATTATATATTGGCACTGTCTATAAGGCACATAGGCCAGTTTTCTAGTATTACTAGACTGATTAACCTTAGTATGATTTAATTGTTTCCAACATAGAGGAGACTTTAAACTTAAATTACCATAAGCTGGAGTTATCTATACAAATCCATCCCATAATTGTGGGAGATGTTTTCCTCCTTTGCTGAAACTTTGCTTGTTTTTCTGATTGAGCTTGAGTAATAGAAGAAAGCACAAACTTATGGCCAGAGTCAGAGCAGGCATTATTAATTGACCTGGTGAGGTGATCCCATCTAGTAATATCACAGTGAGAGATATATATATATATTTTCTAAGTAAATTTTCTCAGGGCCAACCAGTTAGAGCCTTATAGTAGAGAAATTTACCAAGGTAATCCAGAACTAGATACAGGTAATTGTCCACACACCCAACAATTGGATTGATTTCTAAAACTAGCATAGGATCAGGCCTATGATAGAAAAGCATTGGATTTATATGCAGAGGTCTAAGAAGTCAAGAAAACATTATAAACGATCATTTAGTTTCTCCTGTTTGAGCATCATTTTAAGGTGAGATCAGGTCAGCTGTCTTCTCTATAGACCAATCTAGTGTAGGGACCTTTGGAAGTGGGAATTAATCTAAAAGTTAATTTCCCTTCAGTTTCGTGCATGAGCCAGTTAAGAGTACCTGATAAAAAAGTCCTTCCATCCAGGTTGGAGACAGTTCCTTAAATTATGTCTTTTTCCAGTTCTTGATGCAGGTCATGAGGCATCTGATCTTCATCCAATGGTAGATTACTGAGATAGGCTTCAGAAACAAACTTAGGGTGTTCTTTATGAATTCAATTAAATTTTACATTAATATCACATAACAGCAAAGAACTATCCAAGAAATGAATCTTACTAGATGCAGACCTCCTCTAACAAACTGGGATTTAACATTTATTGAAACATCTTTTTCTCCCTAAAATTACCCTCATTTTTATCAAACATAACCAAATTAAGGCTAGTTTGCTTGCAAAATAGGTCTGTTCCCACTAATTTTGGTCTAATGATTTACATAACCATCATTGATCACAGACTTTTTATTTTGCTGAAACATTTATAGAGTCTCAGACTGAACTTTCAAAATAAAACAGGGCTGGGAAACTCACACCAAAGGCTTATCTTAATTTGTTAGATTTTGCCTAACAAATCTAGGTGAATTCTTTCCTTTTTAAGGTCTCAAAAATTCCTTGAGATTTTTGTACCATTTAGTGAGATAACCTTCCTAACTCATTTGATAAACTTACTGGAAACCTAAGAGTTTCCAATTTCTGGAGGAGTCAGATAGAGAGAAAATATAACTGTTTGGCTTATAATATATAATTTTACCAAAGTATTGTCATAATTAGTTTGAGAGGAAGATTTTCCCTACTCCCAGAAAACGTAAGATTCAAACCCATAATTTTTCAGATACAAACCATAAAAGTTATAAGCATATTCGATAGTTCATTCAGTCCTTTTGTTAACTTTTGTGAAGTCATCAGGTTTTCCATTAGAATACCAGGACATATTAGAATGTTAAAGTGAAGTGAAGTTGCTCAGTCGTGTCTGACTCTTTGCGACCCCGTGGACTGTAGCCCACCAGGCTTCTCCGTCCATGGGATTCTCCAGGCAAGAATACTGGAGTGGGTTGCCATTTCCTTCTCCAGGGGATCTTCCCAACCCAGGGATTGAACCCAGGTCTCCCGAATTGTGGGCAGACGCTTTAACCGCTGAGCTACCAGGGAAGCCCTAAGAATGTTAAGAACAGATATAATTTCTAGGATATCTGTATCAGTAATTTTACCATACATTGTAACATGAGTGGATTTATTACTCATTTGATAATCTCTTTCATGTAATTTAGCCAACCAAATAAACAGAGTTTAATATCTCTCTTTGGGATTGTTTCAGGGGCCCTCTGAAGCACCCCCAAAGTTAGCTAGAGGTCAAAGGAACTTCAAAAGAATTATATTTAGTAAGTTTTATTGAAAAGATCAGTTAAAAAGGTTTAGAACATTTGGTCAGATTTAGTCAATGTTGATGGGTGTATCATTTAGCTTGCTGATATGTCACAGTGGGCATAAATACCAAGGCTCAAGGTCTAGTGAAAGTCAGCTCTGCCATCTTGGACCTAGTTGGCTCTAACCAGGTTTCTTACGGTTGTGTCATTCGTAACAAAACCCATTTATCTAACTAATTGTAATCCAATTGTAGAAAATTCTGGTCATGCATAACTCTTTTTAGTATTTTTTCTTTCTTTCTTTTTTTTTTTTTTTTTTTTTTACTGAAAACACACTTTCTACTTTTCTTTAGCAACCAAGAACTAACTTTTATATTAGCATTTTATAGATTGGCGAGCATAAATACCAGCGATAGTCTCTAAAACCCTTGCTTTCTTAGAACATTTTAGGATGGCACCAAACATTATTCATTTATAGTCCCGAATCTCTTTGTTTCTCTGTAAAACCAAATTGGTGTTTAGTAGTAAATGTTTCAAAATCTTATTTTATTTGGAAATGATCTAACTATTCAATAGACTTCCAACACTTTGTTTACCACAACCCTTAGAAATTCAAGTTATGCCCATCTGGAGAGAATATTTTAAACAGATATTTTAAAGAATAATTATTCCTAATAGAGTTTATCCAAAAGCTCATATCTCATTTACATTTTTTTAGAAGTTTCTTCACTAGAGGTAATTTCCCTATTGACAAACTTGTAACAGATATAATATTTAGCTTACTAGGTATAGTGAAAATATTCTACTTAATGTTAATTACTCTAAGACATGTTTATATTAGACAGGTCAACAAACAAACATTAATATCAGGTATTTAATACTGAATATTTCCCACTTCACATGAAACTAGAATTTATTGTTTAATTTAGAATTATTTGATTTGTAAGGACTTACTTTTCTTTAAGCCAATTAAATACAGCTCATTTACAAATTAACCTCACAAATATTATCCAGAGACAAAGACATGCCAAGACATATTTAGACAGACACAATGCAAGATCTAGCTTTATTTTCTACACTTAGTCATGAATTGGCTATTACATTATAAAGTTTACTAGTTTATAAAAAACAGTTGGCATAGATAATACTTTTAAAGCCTTTTCCCCTTTTTCCCTCAGTCTCAGGAGTTAGAGATGGTCTAGATAAGTGTTCCTGAGAACAGAGCCAGAGCCCTGGTCTCAAGGCACAGGGAAAGAAAATCAAGTTCTAACAAAATGGCAGCAGGTCTAAACCAAATGGTGGCCAAACAAAGCAAAATGGCCATCAAAAATCACAACACAGAACACAAAGTTAAAACACACACATATAAACCTGGCAGTCCTCATCAGACACTCCCTTAAATACAAGAAAACGGTCTCTCAGAAAGCCTTCTATAGTAACACAGAACTTCAGATCCAAGTACGAACAGAGTAAAGGAAAATATATCAGGTCTTCAAAGATTTCAAAGGGAGGAAAGGAAACCAGGTTGAAAGAAGGGGGAGGAGGCAGGAGAGGGGGGCAAAAGGGGTGGCCTTACAGACGTCTCCGGCCACCTGCAGATACCCAGGCCTGGGCCTCCAGAGAAGGGAGGACTGGAACTCGGCCCTACCAGAAATCAGACCAGAACAGAACCAGAATTCGAGTTCTCTGCCAAGAGGAGGTGATCAGTCTCCAATCCTCAGCTCAGGCTGAGGCCCTTCAACCATCAGATTCCTGCGTCCAGGACCGGGGGACTAGAAAAAAGGGGAAGGATAGGAAGGGTTAAGGAGAGTAGAGAGAGAGAAAAGGGGAGAGAGGTCAATAAAGTCTCTTGTTCTTTACCGGCCGTGGCACTCTGGCCAGTTGTCCTCATCAGGAGACCAGAGACCAAAAGGTCCCAGTTGCATCTGCTGGGTCTGGCCCATTGGCAGGCAAGCTGGCCCCTGAGTACCCTGAATGGTCAGGATGTCAGTTGCAGTGAAGAAGAGTCCCCTTCAGACTCGCCATTGTTGCAGGAAGGGGGACTCCTTCCAGGGCTCGAAACTGGGCTCTCGTCGAACACTCGGAAATGAATTGTCCAAGGAGACACACGTGCTGACAAAGCAAGATATTTTATTGGGAAAGGGCCCCCCGGTGGAGATTAGCAGGGTAAAGGACCCCAGGAGAACAGCTCTGCCACATGGCTTGCAGTCTTGGGTTTTATGGTGATGGGATTAGTTTCCGGGTTGTCCTTAGCCAATCATTCTGACTCAGAATGGTGGTGCTTCTGGTGGTGCATGCCTTGTTCAACCTAGATGGATGCCAGAGTGAAGGGTTCTAGGAGGTGGTCGGACATGTCGTGTCTCCTTTTGACCTTTCCCGAACTCTTCCAGTTGGTGGTGGCTTATTAGTTCCTTGTTCCTTAGCAGGACCTCCTGTTGTAAAACAACTCATGCAAATGGTTACTGTGGTGCCTGGCCAGGGTGGGTGGTTTCAATCAGTGTGCTTCCCCTAACAACTCCTCCCTGAAAGACTTCATACTCAAGTTACTTCTTGGTAATTGGGGCACAGATCTCTTTCTTCTGTAACTTCTTCCTGCTGCGCATGGGCGTAGGCCTGCCTAGCAGAGCAGAAGTCCCTCTCTACCTGATCTAAGTCAAGTATTTTTGGCCTGAAACCAGCATTCACCCTTGTAATAACAGTAATTTAGTTGGTTGGGTGGGGTCTGGGACCTGGCTCTGCGGCTGCTGCCAGCTGAGACCTGCCTCCTCAGCCACAGCCATGCACTGGTGGGATGACGCAGACTGGGTGCTGGATGGATGCCCTCCTGAACCCCAGAAGGATAACCTTCCTGCCCAGGACCCCTCCTCCTCGCCTGGGCCTGGACCTGGGAGGTAGAGGGTGGTGCCTTGGGACCTGACCCTTTCTTGTCAGAACTGAGCGTAGCATTTGCTTTGCAGGAACATCATGACCTGACCATGACCTGAACTCAAGAACAAAGACTCTGACCCCAGAAGTAACCAGGCCACTTCTTCAGCTTCCCTAGAAAAGGGCTTTGCTGAAAGCTTTTCTGGGAGCTCAGGGTTTTTTTTGTTTGTCCTTTCTCCTTGTTTGGACATGAAGTAAGGCTTTCTCTGCTCCAGGCTCCTGAAGTTTTGGTATTGCTTGGCTTCACTGTATGTTAGGAACACACACTTGTGATCAGTACCAAGATGATATTCTAATCAAGAATATAATATCTTTCTATTCTCAATGTGTTAGCTTCGTCCCTCTTCAACCTGAAGTGCTATCAACAACTTGGGGGCAGGTCATTTTCTCTCATATAAATTATTTTCTTAATCAGAGAAGAATGTGTGAGCCTGAGATTCAGTTTTTGAAATAAACTGTTTGCTCTGAAAAGCAAACTTGACCATAGAAATATTATTTCTGGACAGTACCCATTGGATTCACCTTGTCCAGAGTCCAGTTCATTCTGAAAGTTCTGTGGTGTATCACTGCCACGGTAATGTGGTAACGCACATTTTGCATTCTGTACCAAGTGCCAGTTAGTGAGCTGAGAGAGGTTCATGTAAGGTGTCAAGTGAGAAGGGCTCACCTTCAACCTTGAAAGTTTGAAAATGGGTAATCTGAACTGTTGTTCTGGAAGTAAGTCCTCAATGATCCTCTGAAGGCTGTTCCTTCAAATGGGCTGGTTAACTTTTACTAATGAATTTTCCTCATCTTTTTTTTTTTTTCCTTTTCCATCACTCTAATTTATCTGCAGAGTTATAAATATGTCTTATAGTTTTTTTTTTTTATTCCTTAAGTTATATTTTTATTCTTCTGTCTGCTGACTGCCTTAATTATCTTCCTAAATTTAGAAGAATGTACAATTTCCCAGTGCCAGTTTTGTACACATCCTACCAGAGAAGAGACGGAAAGACGTGAAGGAAAAGGGAATTACAGCTCAACACTTCTAAATGTAGCTTCCCAAATCTACAGGTACTAGCAGTGTAAATCCAGATACTTTTAAAAAGGAAATAAACTGGGATTTACCTGTGGGATTTCTATGGGTTGATGTGGACAAGATCACTGTTTGGCTGTTGCCAGGGAGTTTGGTGAGATGGGGCAGTGCTGTCGGGTTAGTAGGACAAACATTTGGTCACTGAGGGAAGGAGGGTCTCTCTGCTGATCCTCAAGAAGAATCTTGGGTTGTGGTCTCCAGGTAGTGAGTATGGAGATGATTTTCAAAAAGAATTTGGGGCTCTATTGTCTTCCACTACAGGATCTAGAGCATGATAAGGAGTTGATTAGAGTCAGAATTTTAGTGAGGGCAGACTTAAACTCCTGCCCATTCTTACATAGCGCCAGGTCCAAGCTGCTCAAATAAGTGTTCAGATCAGCTGTGAGACTTTGAGCATCACAGACATAATTAAGCCACCAAAGCCCAGCACAGATGGCCACCTCCCCAGTTAATTCACATTAACTGCTCATCCACACTTGGTCAGGAGAAGGGAAGCTAATTCCTTGTAGAGCCATCATGTAGCCTTTGGTTTAGAAGGTTCTGAGCTCTGGGAAACTTGGTAGCCAAACAGACACAGTACAGGATTCCATACCTTGTAAGGGCACCAAAGTAGAGGCAGTATATATTGTATATATGTGTATATATATAGAATGATAAGTGACCAGTAACTTTAAGCTTAGTTACTGGTCCTTCTAACAACAATGACTGATATTTAAGAAGCCTCTGTCCATCATCCAAATATTAACCTTAGAATTTAAGATTCCACTCACATCATGAGAAATCAATACAGTAAGGTTTCGTCCATTAATTATTTTTAAAGCTTCAGGTGCTAATAAAGCCAATGCCCCAATCACTCTTAGGCAGTGGGCCACCCATGTGAAATTACATCTAATTCTCTGCTTAGATAAACAACAGGTTACTGGTGAGGCCCTCGGGGTTGTGTCAAAACTCCCAAGGCTGGGAAAGAAAAGAAAAGGCTCCCTTTTCTTTCAGTGACAAATTAAATTAAATTCTGACCCTGTGTGCAAACTCAAAGTGGGAGTTTGCAGGACAGCAGTATGAAGACCCTTAAAAGCCTTTTGAGTATCTGGAGACCAAACCAGTTTGGACGTTTGGACTTGCTGAGTTTCAGCTGTAAGCTTATATAAAGGACGGGCAAGTTCCCCATAACCCGGAATCCAAATGCAACTGTATCCTGTGATTCCTCTAAATCCTCTCAGTTGTCTTAAAGTCATAGGTAGGGGATGATTTAGTATAGGTTTAATTCTCTCGAAACCTATGGCCCTAGTCCCTTCTGATATGATTAGGCCCAGATATCTAACAGATTCTTGACAAAGCTGAGCCTTTTCTATTGATGCCTTGCAACCGCAGCCTGTCAGAAAGTTTAAGAAAGCTCCTGAGGCTCGTGAATAAGCTTCCTCTGTCTCAGCACAGAGCAGAATATCATCTACATATTGTAACACCACAGTTTCAGAGCTATTAAAGTGTTGAAGACACCGTGACAAACTTTGTCCAAATAAGTGAGGACTGTCACGAAATCCCTGGGGCAAAACTGTCCGGGTCAACTGAGAAGCTGGCTGTGTAGGATCTTCAAAGGCAAATAGAAATTGACTTTCCTCCACCAAAGGCACTGAATAGAAAGCATCTTTCAAATCAATTGCTGAGAAACATTTGGCTCATTCATGAATTTCAGACAATAGAGTATAAGGATTAGGCACCATGGGGTGTAAAGGAACTACAGCCTCATTTATTGTTAAATCTTGCACAAGTCTTCATTTACCATGTGATTTCTTTATACCCAAAATAGGAGTGTTGCATGGACTGTTACAGGGAATTAATAGTCCCTGCTCCTTTAAATTTTCAGTGATGGGTTTTAACTCTTCTTTAACCGCAAGTTTCAGTGGATACACTTCTTATGTGGAAATAAGTGCGGGTCTTTGAGCTTGGCAACTACAGGAATAGCATTTGGTGCTCGACCCACAGATTTTCCATCAGCCCACACTCTAGGATTTACATTTTGTTCAATTAAAGGGAGAGAAAGGGAGGGCTCCATATTCATGAAAACAGAAGCAGGGACCTTGCTGTGTATATCCATCCCCAAATGCAGTGAGGGAGACCTGGCATGATCAGAAACTCGTGTGAAAATAGCACAGAGTCTCAGTTATAGCTTAAAGAACAAGTGAAATAATACCTTTTGGCTCATCCAGACAGTCCCATTGTGGAAGCGGATCGGGAAGAAAGTGGGCCAGGGGCTTCAGGAAGCACAGAGTAAGCTGCCCCAGTGTCTAAAAGGAGATCGACGGATTGGCCCCCCAGTTATTAATACCTGGGGTTCCTCAGGTGTAATTAGGATGGGAGCTTGTGTGGGGACAGCCTGGGCACCTTCTGTCCTGATTGTCTTGATAGTCGGACCCCTGAAACCTACACATCTGGGGGCAGTCTCTCTTTCAGTGTGGTCCTTTGCAGATCGGACATGGAGCTGGGGGCAGCTTAGATGCCTGAGGGCAATCCCAACTGAGGTGCCCCTCCTTTCCACAGTAATAGCAAGACCCTCCCTTTTCACCTGAGTCCCTCTGGGCATTTTTCTCAGGCTGTTTCACTATGGTTCTTACAGCCATTATGAGGGCTTCCGCTGGTTCCTTTTTCTGCCTTTCTTTCTATTCCTAATATTCCCTACCATAATAGACTGAGCCAGTTTTAACAGATTATCTAAAGAATGATTTGGTCCATACATCCGTTTTAATAGCTTATGGTGGATATCTGGAGCCAACTGAATGAGAAATCTATCTTTTAACATCACTTTTCCCTCTTCACTTTCGGGATCAATCTTAGTCAACCTGTGAAGGGCTTCTCTCAGTTTATTTAGGAATTTTCCAGGAGCTTCCTTCTCCTCCTGTTCTATGTTTGCCAATTTGCCATAGTTTAAAGGCTTAGGACATGCCTGCCTGAGTCCTTCAAAATACATCTGACAAAATGACTCTGATCCTATCTTCCTTTAGCTGTGTTGTAGTCCCAATCTGGTTCTATAGTTGGGATCGCCTGATTCCCAGTGGGGAGGGCGGCTATCTTGTCCTCCCTCCCCCCTACTGATTCATTACCAAGCCTTTCATCTCCATAAGCAACAGCTTTTCCCAAAATTTGACTCTGAGTCCGGAGTCAGCGTTTGTCCCAAGATATACATCACATCCTTCCAAGTAAGGTCATACAGCAGAGTAACACCTTTAAAAGCTCTAATATATTTTTCTGGGTCCTCTACCCAGATCCTCCTTGATTCTTTGTATTTCTCAATAAGAAAAAGGCTTATTAACTCGCATAGACTGATTATTTTTCCTGGTGAGTGCTTCGTGAAGAGGCAACTGCTTGTGCGGCTGTTCCTCAGTCTCTCTGGCTGCTCTGTGCATGTGATCCCAGGGATAGATTGGAGAAACCTGCTTTTCTTGATCTCTTTGTCTCCTGTCCTCCATCTCATCAAGCAAAGTAGGAGGATAGGAGGGAGCTAAAGGAGTCACCCCCAAACCCATACCCTTAGGACACAAGTCTGGCATATTTCAAAGAGAGAAAAAGGGCAACACATATGCTACTTCTACCCATTACCCTTGTTTTCTACAGAACCGGTCTAATTGTAAAACAGTATTCTACTTAAGAAACCCTCAATTGGCCACCATTCGCTGTTCTCCAGTGGCTACTGTGGTCATGCAGTATCACATAGGAAGAACAGGTGTGTCTTCTTTAAGCCCTGGGGATCAAATCTATCCTAGTTTTTCATGATACGGTTCAAAGGAGTAAGGCTGAAATTGTTAGCTCCCATCTGTAAGAGAGAAAAAAGTGACCAGCACCATCTTTCTACTGGAGGCGTCCCTCCCTGCTCTAGATGAGGGTGTAGACAGACTTTACACCAAAGCTTTTTTTTTCCTGGTCAGACTTAGTCGGTCCCTTACTGTTGAAGGCACCGTACTTGTCCCTCTAGGTTCTACTGACGAGATGGGGTGGGGATGCACCAGGGGTAGACCTGATGGCATCTCTGACTGACGTCCAGCTCTTCACCATTAAACCTTGCTTGCCTCTGATGCCACCCAGGGTGAAATTAGAGTAACCTTCCACAAAAAGACACCAGGATTCTTGGCCTCCAGTTGAGAATTCAATCCAGGGCCAGAGATGAGGCTTGATCACTCAAGAGCTTTTGTGCAATAGAATTTATAAAAGTATAAAAGGGATAGAAAAAGTTTCTGATATAGACATCAGAAGGCGGCAGAAAGAGTACCCCCTTGCTAGTGTTAGCAATGGAGTTATATACTCTCCAATTAGCTATGACAGTGAATCAAAAGAATGCCTGGAAGTTGTAAAGACCTCACTAGACCTACTCCCATAATTTACATTTTAAGATAACAGGATTAGCCAAAAGGTTTTTTCCAGAGACTGTCCTCAAGCAGGACACATTATTGTTGTATAAGGAATGCAGAGGGAAATAGAAAAAAAAAAAAAAAAAAAAAAAGCTTGTCCTTTTCCTTCCTTGAGAATTCCAGACCCCTCTCTCCTTGGGGACCCCCAGACTTCTTATCAAACTGCCTAGGAAATGACTCTCTCACAAGGTCGTGGGCAGAGACTCATGGAGACACTGAGCACTTGGAGGAGGAACACGTAGGCACAGCCTCATTCCTGGTCACATGTAGACAAGTTGAGGGTGGCAACATGATTTTTGAGGTCAGAGACCCACTTTTTCACTGAAGCGTAAAACACTGAGGTCCTGGGAGGACCCTAGAAACAAGGACACCAGGGGCCCAAGTCCAGGCTCTGAGGAGCACAGGGTCCCCTGGTCACATCCTGACTCTAAATTGCCCTTTTACTTTCTCACAGCCACTCCACATGACTGCTGCCCACCAACACCAGAAAATTGTATGGCAGATAATGAAGAATTAGAGAAGAAGAGCAAGAATATGGAAATCATTTATTTCTTCTTTCATATCTCTTAAGTTTTCTCTCTCTCTCTCTCTCTCTCTCTTTTTGTGATCCATAGACTCTTCTTTGTAACCTTTTCCCATCTCCTCTTTCCACCTTTTTATGATTATCATTCTACAGGACCAGGTCTCTTATAGGCATTTGGGTTCCTGGGACCTTATATAAAATCTATGAAATCTGTCTGCAGCCCTCTTCCCCGACTTTCTTAGCATCGTCCTCACTCCTGACCTCAGGTCGGCACCCTTGAATCTGGCTTTGTCACCATGAGTGGCCTGAGCAGGAGTTGAGGCTGGAGTCAGTAGGTCTGGGCCCACACAGCTCAATGGGCCCCATGAAGTCTGCACTGCCCTGGGCTACCGCATATGGTTGCTTTCCTGCCCTGGAAGGGCTTGGACCTGCCTGACTGATCTCTTCCTTCTAGATGTCCGAAAACTCTCTGTTAATCTTTTTGAGGAATGCTTTTGGAGATGTCATTGTGCTTCCCTGGTGCCTCGAGGTTAAAGCATCTGCATGCAATGTGGGAGACCTGGGTTTGATCCCTGGGTTGGGAAGATCCCCTGGAGAAGGAAATGGCAACCCACTTCAGTATTCTTGCCTGGAGAATCCCATGGATGGAGGAACCTGGTGGGCTACAGTCCATGGGGTCCAAAGAGTTGGACACAACTGAGCTACTTCTCTTTCACTTTAACTTTGGGGATGTCACTGGTGATGATGAAGACCTGGACGAGCAAGTGTGAATGAAGGGCATGGCATGAAAAGGTGAGGCTGAAGAGGGCACATGTCCTTCTTTTTTTTCTGAGGATATACACAGACAGGCAGATTCACAGTAATACTATGTGGTTTCAACACATGCCCACCTCCAAACACCCTCCATCACACAATCCCACACCATCTAAATGATGCAGTTGTTTCTGGAGACACCAGAACTGGGCCAGTACTTTTTTCTGGGAGGTCAATCTCTAGGTCTCACCACCTGTAAGAACCAAAAATCAGGGCTCCTCCTCAAATTGATGCAGCAAAGGGCCCCACCTTCACCAATTAGATTGTATCTGAGCAGAGGGATGTATATCCCTGAATACGAAGAAATCTCTTTGGCTGTTTCATAAACCTGTGATGAGAGATAAGAAAAAAGTGTGAGGGTGTCAGCGTCTTTTATTCTTTGCACTAAGTCTTCTCTTCTGATTTTTCTTCTCAGAAAACTAAAACTCCTTAAGTCAATGGCCTCAAAAGAAAATACAAAGGCTCCCGTGTTAAAAAGGGTGGCCTCTTTCATGTAAGATCTCTGTTTCCATTTGAACAACAATTACAAAATTCTTTTTCAAAGAGGAAAAATTTCTGCTGAGGAAAGTACCTACTGTTATACAGTAGTAACTGACGCTTTCGTTTTAAAATGTCCTTTGGAATCAGCTCTGTGTTGTCAATTGATATACCTTAAATATTCTAGCAACCAAGTAAACTGTATGCATCAGTGATAATGTACATTGTCAGACTACTATCATTGTATTCGACTGAATAAAAATAAAGAAGTGAAGCAACGGCCTTGTCCCAGATAAAGAAATGTGACCATATCTTCAGGGTACTCAGTCCCTGTTCCTCATTCCAGCCCCAGGGGGGTTCCTCCACCAGATCCTCCTGGGGAACTAGTGAGACACAGAGTAGCTCTCAGGACACTGGTGAGGCTTCTCACCAATCCCTCAGTGTTCTGTTTTTCTTTTTTTTCTTTTTTTGATGGGGACACAAGGTGGAGCATATGCATGTGGGAGGTTAGTAATTATGGACTGAGCTGCTACTGAATCCTTCTCTTTGCTGGATGAAGGAGAGCAAAGGAGAGGAGTAGGAAAGAAATGAGGTACAGCTTCTGCATATTAACCAGTGATAACCTAGCAGATGGGAAAAAAAAAAAAAAAACACTAAAATGCACGTCAGCTTTCAATGATAGAGACCTATGACCCTCCTGTCTGTTGAGCTGCAATTCCCTTATTGTGCAATGTCCAATGTTGGGGAGACCTCATGGTTCTCCTGCTTCTGTTCTTTCCATTTTTGTTTTTATGGAAGAGTGTGTACAAAACTATCACTAGGCAATTGTACATTTTTCTAATTTAGGAAGATATTTAAGATGGCCATTTGACAGCAGAACCAAAAAATATAAATTAAGGAATAAAACAAACTATAAAATACATTTATATCTCTGTAAAGTGATGGAAATGAAAAAAAATGAGTTGATGTATGGCAAAACCAATACAATATTGTAAAGTAATTAACCTCCAATTAAAATAAATAAATTTATGTTAAAAAAAAGAAAAAAGAAAAACCAAGTCAGTAATAGTTAACCAGCCCATTTGAAGAAACAGCCTACAGAGGTTCAGTAGGAACCTACCTCCAGAACAACAGTTCAAGTTGCCCATTTTCAGTCTCAAGGTTGAAGGTGAGCTCTTCTCACTTGACACTATATGTGAACCTCTCAGCTCACAAAGTGACACCTGGTGCAGAATGTGTATTATCACATTACAGTGGAGACAATTCATCACAGAACTTTCAGAGTGAACTGGACCTTGCACAGGACGAGTCCAACTGCTACTGTCCAGAAACTCTGTTTCTATGGACAAGCTGGTCTTTTCAAAGTAAATATTTTTTTCAACTAAGGAATCCTAGGTTCACAGATTCCTCTCTGATTAAGAAAATAATGTATATGAGAGAAAAAGGCCTGCCCCCCAAATACAGTTGTTTGTGAGCATCTCAGGGTGAAGTGGAACAAGGCTAACATGTTGACAAGAAAATGAATTCTATTCCTGTATATATATCATTTCTATTCATTTCTAAAATTTCTAAGTAACCAGATATATCTAGATCAAATAATTCAAAATATGTTCCAGTTAAAATAAAAAGCAGCAGTAATTGAAATTCAATTGCAAAACGTCATATTCTTATTGTAAAATATATGTACTTATGAAATTATATAAATCTTTCTCTCCTTTACATATATTACTTCCTTTTCTCCGGATACATCTACATGTACAGACTTACTTATCTCTCAATCTCTGCCAATTCATTTAACAATTTATCTGTTATTGTGTGTAAAGCCTGGCTATTTACTGAACAAGTAACAAAAAACAATTCATTGTGTTTTCAGCTGTAGGTTAGGTGAAAGTGTATTGTTTTTCTACACGAAGAATTTTAGACCACCCCAAACTCTAGGATTAAATGTGTGTTCTGGGTCACAATTCAATGCCTAATCAATCCCCATTCTCATGGTCATGAACAGTGGCTATAGAATGATAAGTGACCAGCCCCCTAAAACACAGAAGTGAAAACTTTTAAGAGAAAGATGAAAAAGTGAAAGTGAAGTCACTCAGTCATGTCCAACTCTTTGTGACCACATGGACTGTAGCCTACCAGGCTCCTCTGTCCATGGGATATTCCAGGCAAGAATACTGGAGTGGGTTGCCATTCCCCTCTCCAGGGGTCTTCCCAACCCAGGGATTGAACCTGTGTCTCTTGCACTGAAGGTAGATTCTTTATTGTGTGAGCCACCAGGGAAGCCCTTCATTGCTGACTCAACTCACCTCACCTCCAAATATCTGAACTAACAGATTAAGTGGGTCCTTGATGAAGTAAAACAATAATTAAGATGGTGTCAAATTATTTAAAAGGATTACCCAACTGAGATATGAACCAAGTGTGGACTGTGAGGAAAGCTGAGTGCCGAATAATTGATGCTTTTGAACTGTGGTGTTGGAGAAGACTCTTGACAATCCCTTGGACTGCAAGGAGATCCAACCAGTCCTTTCTGAAGGAGATTAGCCCTGGGATTTCTTTGGAAGGAATGATGCTAAAGCTGAAACTCCTGTACTTTGGCCACTTCATGGGAAGTGTTGATTCACTGGAAAAGACTCTGATGCTGGGAGGGATTGGGGGCAGGAGAAGAAGGGAACAACAGAGGATGAGATGGCTGGATGGCATCACTGACTCGATGGACGTGAGTCTGAGTGAACTCCGGGAGTTGGTGATGGACAGGGAGGCTTGGCGTGCTGCAATTCATGGGGTCGCGAAGAGTCGAACATGACTGAGTGACTGAACTGAACTGAAATGAAATGAACAATTTTAGTGCTTCCCAGCTTGATTGAAAATGTGTGTGTGTGTCTCTGTGTGTGTGTGTATATATAAATAAGGAAACTGACGAATAAAAATTTAAAAAAGAATTAGGGAATCTATTTCTTTTTTAATAATATTTTTAAAGTATGTATTGAATTTGTTACAATATTGCTTAGTTGTTTTTAATGTCTTTGGATTTTTGGCTCCCAGGCATGTGGGATCTTAGTTCCCGACTAAAGATTGAACCCACAACCCACTCCCCTTACTTTGGAAGGGGAAATCCTAACCACTAGACTGCCAGGCAATTCCCTAGGGACTGTATTTTCAAATATATTGGAGGAATGTAATTCAAAAAGGAATTGAGGACAGCAGTTCAGACACCCAATTTTGGAAGGAAATCAGAATGAAGCAGAAGACTTCCCTTCCAGTTACCACCTGAGAACTCATGGTGAACGAAGAACAAATGAGTAAATGTAGGTACAGCTCTTAGAAACATGTACGTCAGAGTGTCAGCAGTATCTGATAGTTCCATTAATAAGTCTGGAAAAAATAACAGTACTTCCAGAGACAGCATCTAGAAGGCTATAGACTACGGAAGGAAGGAAAGAGATTTTAATATACATTCTGTTGTAACCTGTGAATTTTCCACAAGTCTGTTATTCTCGATGCTTTTAATATAAAATATTTTTATAAACTAAGCCCCATGTCATGGCACGTGACACCCACTTTGGTCCCAAGGTGAGGAATTCAGACAGGGTGCAGTGGGGATGGCTATTTCTGCTCTAGGATGTTGGGGTCTCAGGAGAGGAGACTCACCAGTTGGGGTTGATACTAACACTAGGAGCTGGACTCCTCTGGAGGTGACGTCACTGCCACGTCTGCAGCTGAAGCCGGGCTTGCTGGTGGAGATTCAGGAAGCCTTTCCACGAGGCCTGGGCTTCCTCCTAGAAGGCAGAACCGCAGAGTTCATTGTGGGTGGTGGACGGCTCCAGCAGGAGGTTGACCTGAGTGGCTCATGGCCTTTTCAGGCTTAACTGTGTACATTACACAGTGTTATTTCCAGGACATCTGTCAGTGGTAAGTAAGCCCTCATCACTCTGTATCAACTCTTGTTAAAAGAAAGGGCACTGGGACGACCCAGAGGGAGGGTATCGAGGGGGAGGAGGGAGGAGGGTTCAGGATGGGGGACACAGATATACCTGTGGCGGATTCTTTTCAATATTTGGCAAAACTAATACAATATTGTAAAGTTTAAAAATAAAATAAAATTTAAACTTCCTACTGTAAAAGAAAAAAAAAAAAAAAAAAAGAAAGGGCCTAGACCCACATCTAAGTGGGTGAAACATAAAAGAAATTGCATAGGTGTTAAGATTTATACCTGTACATATCAGTTTAAAAATAATAGCAACACATTAAAAGATGCTCAGCATCATTAATCATCAGGGAAATGCAGATTAAAAAAAACCAACCAATGAGGTATACAAAAAACAAATGTTGGTGAGGATACTGAGAAAAGTGAACCCTCCCACACTGTTGGTGGGTATGTAAATTGCAACAGACACTACAGAAAACAGTATAAAGATTCCTCAACAAAATAAAAATAGAGCTACCGTATGATCTAGCAGTTCTATTCCTGAGTAGATATTTGAAGAAAACCAAAACCACTATTTCAAAAAAGTACATGAAGCCCACTGTTCAAAGCAGTACTATTCACAGTTGCCAAGATATGAAAGTAACCTAAGTATCCAGCAGCCAGTGAATGGATAAAGAAGATGTTATGTGTGTGTGTATGTATATATATATATATATATATATATATATATATATATATATATTCACAGACATACAATAGAATACTACTCATCCATAAAAATTAAAATATGCCATTTGTAGCAACATGGATAGATTTGGAAGGTATTATGCTCAGTGAAATACATCAGAGAAAGACATATACTGAATGATATCCCTTATGTGTGGAATATCAGTAACACAATAAACTAGTGAATGTAACAAAAAGGAAGCAGACTCATAGATAGAGAGCCCAAACTAGTGGTTACCAGTGGTTACCATTTCTTTCTCCAGGGCACCTTCCCCACCCAGGACTTGAATCCTCATCTCCTGCATTGGCAGGCAGATTCTTTACTTCAGAAGGAAAGCCCAGGGAAACCCACAGATACGTATCAAGATATATATATATATATATATATATATATATATATATATATATGGCTTAACTTTTTCATAGAATTTGTCCTGTGAATTTTCAGCCTCATCATGACACTGAGTAATGCTGTGTGTCTTCAATAATGTTATTTTTGGTTGTGGAATGTGGGGCATACTTTTTCTCCCACATTCAAGAGAGAACCCCTTATAAACTCTCCATTCCTAAAACGTTTTAATAAACAGAGGATATTTTTCAATTCCTATGCAATTAGATTTTATAGAATAGTTATTATATTTTTCATATTGATATTTTATAAATCTGGGGAATTTCCAACTATTCTGAGGAATACCACTGGAAAAAAACAAACAAACAAAAAAATCAAATAATTCCCTGTACTACTTTGGGTTCTTATCTTGGCAGTGAAAAACACATTTCTAAGAAAAGTTAATTTCAACAACAGTAATATCTTTAAGGTAAATATTTCCCTTAAACTTGCCTATCATACAACCATACAAAAACTAGATAGATTTAAAAAAAGAGTTAGAATTTTTTATCTGATTGGTAAGAGCCGAAGGGCCAGTGATTCTTTTTTTTTTAATATTAAACTAATATATAAAATAGAGTGAAACCTACTTTTGTAGTCTGTAAGTCAAAGCCATCTCATAAATGATATATTTATCATATTAAATTTTATTTTTTATGATATACTTTCCAGTTTATTTATTCTTTAAATTTATAATGGTTTTGATTTGCATTTCTCTGATAATGAGTGATGTTGAGCATCCTTTCATGAGTTTGTTAGTCATCTGCGTGTCTTCTTTGGAGAATTGTTTAGTTCTTTGGCCCATTTTTTGATTGGGTCATTTATTTTTCTGGAATTGAGCTGCAGGAGTTGCTTGTATATATTTGAGATTAATTCTTTGTCAGTTGCTTTGTTTGCTATTATTTTCTCCCATTCTGAAGGCTGTCTTTTCACTTTGCTTATAGGTTCTTTCGTTGTACAAAAGCTTTTAAGTTTAATTAGGTCCCATTTGTTTATTTTTGCTTTTATTTCCATTAGTCTGAGAGGTGGGTCATAGAGGATCCTGCTATGATTTATGTTGGAGAGTGTTTTGCCTGTGTTTTCCTCTGGTTTCTGGTCTTACGTTTAGATCTTTAAACCATTTTGAGTTTATTTTTGTGTATGGTGTTATAAAATGTTCTAGTTTCATCCTTTTAGAAGTGGTTGACCAGTTTTCCCAGCACCACTTGTTAAAAAGAGATTGTCTTTTCTCCATTGTATCTTCTTGCCTGTTTTGTCAAAGATAAGGTTTCCATATGTGCGTGGATTTATCTCTGGACTTTCTATTTTGTTCCATTGATCTATATTTCTGTTAAATTTTCAAACCTTAGTTTCAAACAATATTGAAAATAGATTAAGAAAAATTACTAACACCTTTTTGGATATTTTCTTTTTTCAAAAGATAGCGAATGGTGGTTTATTTTTTTTAATAAATTGTGCACAATTTAGAAATACTTTCCATATACACTATTCTTGGACATTTTCTTACAATGGTAAATATTCAGAGCACCTCACAATATTCCACAATGACATTTTTAAGTTTGTTTTCCATTCTATTCTGATCTATTGTGTATATCTGTTTTTGTGCACATTAAGGAAAATGTCAAAGTGGTTTAGTAGTACATTTTCATTACAAAAGGTAAGCTTCCATAAAGGAACAACTGTGAAAAAGATCAAACAGTATCAATTTTCTGTTTTATTGCCCTACAAAGCAACCTGTGGAATTAAATAATTGCAATTTTGACTTCTATTGCAAATGATCAATCAGCAGAGACATATTAAAAACTCTTAATATGACTGACAAAGAAGATACAATTGGCCAACAAAATGGCCAGAGATTGATCTTAGTTTTTAAAATCTTTATTTGCTCAAATGACAGATATAAGTCTTGGGGATGAACTTGGCAGGCAGAAAAGATGTCTAAAGCAAAGGCACCCCTGTGTGGATGTGCCTGCCAGGAACAGTGAGGAAGTCAAGGAAGTTGACATAAACTGAGGTGTTAGGTGGTGAATTTGGAGAAGTCAACAAGAACACAGATGGCCTGACCTGAATTACTGTGTGTGTGTGTGTGTTTAGATCTGTTTAATCAGAAAGGGGTTAGGAAAAGTAGCAAGGTATATATCTGTGTGTGATCTTATTCTTCCCTACTAACAGTGCTAAGGAGAAGGCAATGACAACCCACTCCAGTATTCTTGCCTGGGAAATCCCATGGACGGAGGAGCCTGGTAGGCTACAGTCCATGGGGTCGCGAAGAATTGGACTCGACTGAGCGACTTCACTTTCATTCACTGGAGAAGAAAATGGCAACCCACTCCAATATTGTTGGCTGGAGAATCCCAGGGACAGCAGCCCGGTGGGCTGCCGTCTATGGGGTCGCACAGAGTCGGGCACGACTGACATGACTTAGCAACAGCAGCTTAGCAGCAGTAGCTTAGCAGCAGTAACAGTGCTAAATTCTTTATCTGATTCTTGGAGTTACCTGAGAGCTCAGTTGGTAAAGAAACCACCAGCAATGCAGGAGACCCCAGTTGCATTCCTGGGTTGGGAAGATCTGCTGGAGAAGGGATAGGCTACCCTCCCCTGTATTCTTGGACTTCCCTTGAGGCTCATTTCGTAAAGAATCTGCCTGCAATGTGGGAAACCTGGATTCAATCTCTGGGTTGGGAACATCCCCTGGTGAAGGGAAAGGCTACACACTCCAGTATTCTGGACTAGAGAATTCCATGGTCTGTATAGTCTATGGGGTGACAATTTTGATTTCATTAAATAACTCTCCGTGTTAGAAGTTTTATCTCTCTTTTACATGTGAAGAAATGGTATTCAGATTCTTTTTTTTCTGTTTCTTAAACCACATCCTCTTACTACCTGCCAAAACAGTCTTTCTAGGATCCCAGGGAGGCCAATAAGAAGTGCTAAAGAATGCCTTCAAGGCAGGATGGTGTAGATAGAGTGTGGACATTGGCCCCGGATTTATCTGGGTTTGAATCCCAGTGTCACTACTAGTTAGCTAAATTGACACTTATTCACAGAGCTACACAAATATTTCAGATAATCATTGGTTTCATTGTCTATGAAATGAGTGTAATACTTTCATGTATGTAAATATGGGCCTCTCAGATGGTACAGAGGTAAAGAATCTGCCTTTCAATGTAGAAGAAGCAAGAGACTCAAGTTCAGTCCCTGGGCTGGGAAGATCCCCTGGAGAAGGAAATAACTGCCCACTCCAGTATTCTTGCTTGGAGAAATCCATGGACAGAAGAGCCTTGTGGGCTACACTCCATGGGACCGCAAAGAGGTGGACCCTACGGGCACACACACAATTAAAAAGGGAGCTAGCCTAGAATCACCAGATGTAGGTAATATCAGTTCCTTTCTTCTCCCTGCCTTTAATTAGAGATAATGGGGATCGGGGAAATTGATGGAGAAAAAGAGCATATGTGGGACTGCCCTGTGAGGCAAAGCCCCCTTGCTGGAGGAGAGTTGAGATGTGAGGTCTGATCCTTTTTATGGTTTGTGGTTCAAGGACTGGAAAGAACTAATATAAGGGGAGATTTGATTCAGAATTGGTGGAGGTGGAGGTTGGGTAGGTGGTCTGAAGGTTGAACTAGCAAATGCGAAATGGGAAGTGAAAGAAAGTGAGGGATTAATCATGATTATCAGCTTTTTGTCAAGAAAACACTGTAAGGAGTCTATGGGACTCTGAAGTGAGGCAGATTGCAGCAGAGAAAGATCCCTTCTCTTGAGTTGATGGCACACTTGAATATGACTCACAAGTTCCAGGCAGAAGATTTGGGAGCCCCAACAAATTGGCATTTAAATAGGAAGCCAAAATGCATTAATTGCTTATACAACAAGATGAAGTCATTTTCATTTTCTATTTACTTACATTGTAATACTGTGAGAATTTCTAAGGGTGTTATGCAATTCAAAATTTTTCATTTCAAGAAAAACAATAATATTCTAACAGACATATTCATGAAGAATATTATTACCAGAATGAGAGGAAAGTAAAAATAAAACGAGAAATTATTTGAATAATACTTTGTAAATTTTATGCAAGCAAACTTTCTCTAAATGCCTTGGACTATTAACTTTTTCTCTTCTCATTTTCTTTGCCCTTACATGTATAACATGAACCCTGATGGGATTGAGTTTGCTGTTTAGGTGCAAAGTTGTGTCTGACTCTTTTCGACCCCATGGACTGTAGCCCACCAGGCCTCTCTGATCATGGGATATTCCAGGCAAGAATACTGGGGTGGGTTGTCTTTTCCTTTTCCAGGGGATCTTCCCAACCCAGGGATCAAAACCACATCTCCTGAATTGGCAGGTGGTTTCTTTACCTCTGAGTCACCAGGGAAGCCCTGAGAATGAGTTCAATGAGTAGTTAATTGGAATTGGAAGTCACAGGAAAAACATACCAAGAGAAAATAAAATTCATAGGTATGTACACCATTGTCTCTAGATTATTTCACTTGTTAGTCAATACATTGTAATTACAAGCTATATAAATAAAGTAATTTAGATTCAAAGATTTTTTTTTTAAATTTTATTTTATTTTTAAACTTTACATAATTGTATTAGTTTTGCCAAATATCAAAATGAATCCGCCACAGGTATACATGTGTTCCCCATCCTGAACCCTCCTCCCTCCTCCCTCCCCATTCCATCCCTCTGGGTCGTCCCAGTGCACCAGCCCCAAGCATCCAGTATTGTGCATCGAACCTGGACTGGCAACTCGATTCATACATGATATTTTACATGTTTCAATGCCATTCTCCCAAATCTTCCCACCCTCTCCCTCTCCCACAGAGTCCATAAGACTGTTCTATACATCAGTGTCTCTTTTGCTGTCTCGTACACAGGGTTATTGTTACCGTCTTTCTAAATTCCATATATTTGCGTTAGTATACTGTATTGGTGTTTTTCTTTCTGGCTGACTTCACTCTGTATAATAGGCTCCAGTTTCATCCACCTCATTAGAACTGATTCAAATGTATTCTTTTTAATGGCTGAGTCATACTCCATTGTGTATATGTACCATAGCTTTCTTATCCATTCATCTGCTGATGGACATCTAGGTTGCTTCCATGTCCTGGCTATTATAAACAGTGCTGCGATGAACATTGGGGTACACGTGTCTCTTTCCCTTCTGGTTTCCTCAGTGTGTATGCCCAGCAGTGGGATTGCTGGATCATAAGGCAGTTCTATTTCCAGTTTTTTAAGGAATCTCCACACTGTTCTCCATAGTGGCTGTACTAGTTTGCATTCCCACCAACAGTGTAAGAGGGTTCCCTTTTCTCCACACCCTCTCCAGCATTTATTATTTGTAGACTTTTGGATCGCAGCCATTCTGACTGGTGTGAAATGGTACCTCATAGTGGTTTTGATTTGCATTTCTCTGATAATGAGTGATGTTGAGCATCTTTTCATGTGTTTGTGAGCCATCTGTATGTCTTCTTGGGAGAAATGTCTATTTAGTTCTTTGGCCCATTTTTTGATTGGGTCATTTATTTTTCTGGAGTTGAGCTGTAGGAGTTGCTTGTATATTCTCGAGATTAGTTGTTTGTCAGTTGCTTCATTTGCTATTATCTTCTCCCATTCTGAAGGCTGTCTTTTCACCTTGCTAATAGTTTCCTTTGATGTACAGAAGCTTTTAAGGTTAATTAGGTCCCATTTGTTTATTTTTGCTTTTATTTCCAATATTCTGGGAGGTGGGTCATAGGGGATCCTGCTGTGATGTATTTCAGAGAGTGTTTTGCCTATGTTCTCCTCTAGGAGTTTTATAGTTTCTGGTCTTACGTTGAGATCTTTAATCCATTTTGAGCTTATTTTTGTGCATGGTGTTAGAAAGTGTTCTAGTTTCATTTTTTACAAGTGGTTGACCAGATTTCCCAGCACCACTTGTTAAAGAGATTGTCTTTAATCCATTGTATATTCTTGCCTCCTTTGTCAAAGATAAGGTGTCCATATGTGCGTGGATTTATCTCTGGGCTTTCTATTTTGTTCCATTGATCTATATTCCTGTCTTTGTGCCAGTACCATACTGTCTTGATAACTGTGGCTTTGTAGTAGAGCCTGAAGTCAGGTAGGTTGATTCCTACAGTTCCATTCTTCTTTCTCAAGATCGCTTTGGCTATTCGAGATTTTTTGTATTTCCATACAAATTGTGAAATTATTTGTTCTAGCTCTGTGAAGAATACCGTTGGTAGCTTGATAGGGATTGCATTGAATCTATAGATTGCTTTGGGTAGTATACTCATTTTCACTATATTGATTCTTCCAATCCATGAACATGGTATATTTCTCCATCTGTTAGTGTCCTCTTTGATCTCTTTCACCAGTGTTTTATAGTTTTCTATATATAGGTCTTTAGTTTCTTTAGGTAGATATATTCCTAAGTATTTTATTCTTTTCGTTGCAATGGTGAATGGAATTGTTTCCTTAATTTCTCTTTCTGTTTTCTCATTATTAGTGTATAGGAATGCAAGGGATTTCTGTGTGTTGATTTTATATCCTGCAACTTTACTATAGTCATTGATTAGTTCTAGTAATTTTCTGGTGGAGTCTTTAGGGTTTTCTATGTAGAGGATCATGTCATCTGCAAACAGTGAGAGCTTTACTTCTTCTTTTCCAATTTGGATTCCTTTTATTTCTTTTTCTGCTCTGATTGCTGTGGCCAAAACTTCCAAAACTATGTTGAATAGTAATGGTGAAAGTGGGCACCCTTGTCTTGTTCCTGACTTTAGAGGAAATGCTTTCAATTTTTCACCATTGAGGATAATGCTTGCTGTGGGTTTGTCATATATAGCTTTGATTATGTTGAGGTATGTTCCTTCTATTCCTGCTTTCTGGAGAGTTTTTATCATAAATGGATGTTGAATTTTGTCAAAGGCTTTCTCTGCATCTACTGAGATAATCATACGGTTTTTGTTTTTCAATTTGTTAATGTGGTGTATTACGTTGATTGATTTGTGGATATTGAAGAATCCTTGCCTCCCTGGGATAAAGCCCACTTGGTCATGGTGTATGATCTTTTTAATGTGTTTTTGGATTCTGATTGCTAGAATTTTGTTAAGGATTTTTGCATCTACGTTCATCAGTGATATTGGCCTGTAGTTTTCTTTTTTTGTGGGATCTTTGTCAGGTTTTGGTATTAGGGTGATGGTGGCCAAATAGCATGAGTTTGGAGGTTTACCATCCTCTGCAATTTTCTGGAAGAGTTTGAGCAGGATAGGTGTTAGCTCTTCTCTAAATTTTTGGTAGAATTCAGCTGTGAAACCGTCTGGACCTGGGCTTTTGTTTGCTGGAAGATTTTTGATTACAGTTTCAATTTCTGTGCTTGTGATGGGTCTGTTAAGATTTTGTATTTCTTCCTTATCGAGTTTTGGAAAGTTGTACTTTTCTAAGAATTTGTCCATTTCTTCCACGTTGTCCATTTTATTGGCATATAATTGCTGATAGTAGTCTCTTATGATCCTTTGCATTTCTGTGTTGTCTGTTGTGATCTCTCCATTTTCATTTCTAATTTTATTGATTTGATTTTTCTCCCTTTGTTTCTTGATGAGTCTGGCTAATGGTTTGTCAATTTTATTTATCCTTTCAAAAAACCAGCTTTTGGTTTTGTTGATTTTTGCTATGATCTCTTTTGTTTCTTTTGCATTTATTTCTGCTCTAATTTTTAAGATTTCTTTCCTTCTACTAACCCTGGGGTTCTTCATTTCTTCCTTTTCTAGTTGCTTTAGGTGTAGAGTTAGGTTATTTATTTGACATTTTTCTTGTTTCTTGAGGTGTGCCTGTATTGCTATGAACTTTCCCCTTAGGACTGCTTTTACCGTGTCCCACAGGTTTTGGGCTGTTGTGTTTTCATTTTCATTTGTTTCTATGCAAATTTTGATTTCTTTTTTGATTTCTTCTGTGATTTGTTGGTTATTCAGCAGCGTGTTGTTCAGCCTCCATATGTTGGAATTTTTAATATTTTTTCTCTTGTAATTGAGATCTAATCTTACTGCATTGTGGTCAGAAAAGATGCTTGGGATGATTTCTATTTTTCTGAATTTACCAAGGTTAGCTTTATGGCCCAGGATGTGATCTATCCTGGAGAAGGTTCCATGTGTGCTTGAGAAAAAGGTGAAATTCATTGTTTTGGGATGAAATGTCCTATAGATATCAATTAGGTCTAACTGGTCTATTGTATCGTTTTTAAGTTTGTGTTTTCTTGTTAATTTTCTGTTTAGTTGATCTATCCATAGGTAAGAGTGGGGTATTAAAGTCTCCCACTATTATTGTGTTATGGTTAATTTCTCCTTTCATACTTGTTAGCATTTGTCTTACATACTGCAGTGCTCCCGTGTTGGGTGCATATATATTTATAATTGTTATATCTTCTTCTTGGATTGATCCTTTGATCATTATGTAGTGACCATCTTTGTCTCTTTTCACAGCCTTTGTTTTAAAGTCTATTTTATCTGATATGAGTATTGCTACTCCTGCTTTCTTTTGGTCCCTATTTGCATGGGAAATCTTTTTCCAACCCTTCACTTTCAGTCTGTATATGTCCCCTGTTTTGAGGTGGGTCTCTTGTAGATAACATATGTAGGGGTCTTGTTTTTGTATCCATTCAGCCAGTCTTTGTCTTTTGGTTGGGGCATTCAACCCATTTACGTTTAAGGTAATTACTGATAAGTATGATCCTGTTGCCATTTACTTTATTGTTTTGGGTTCGAATTTATACACCGTTTTTGTGTTTCCTGTCTAGAGAATATCCTTTAGTATTTGTTGGAGAGCTGGTTTGGTGGTGCAGAATTCTCTCAGCTTTTGCTTGTCCGAAAAGCTTTTGATTTCTCCTTCATACTTGAATGAGATCCTTGCTGGGTACAATAATCTGGGCTGTAGGCTATTTTCTTTCATCATTTTAAATATGTCTTGTCATTCCCTCCTGGCTTGAAGAGTTTCTATTGAAAGATCAGCTGTTATCCTTATGGGTATTCCCTTGTGTGTTATTTGTTGTTTTTCCCTTGCTGCTTTTAATATTTGTTCTTTGTGTTTGATCTTTGTTAATTTGATTAACATGTGTCTTGGGGTGTTTCGCCTTGGGTTTATCCTGTTTGGGACTCTCTGGGTTTCTTGGACTTGGGTGATTATTTCCTTCCCCATTTTAGGGAAGTTTTCAACTATTATCTCCTCAAGTATTTTCTCATGGTCTTTCTTTTTGTCTTCTTCTTCTGGGACCCCTATGATTCGAATGTTGTTGCGTTTAATATTGTCCTGGAGGTCTCCGAGATTGTCCTCATTTCTTTTAATTCATTTTTCTTTTATCCTCTCTGATTCATTTATTTCTACCATTCTATCTTCTAATTCACTAATCCTATCTTCTGTCTCTGCTATTCTACTATTTGTTGCCTCCAGAGTGTTTTTAATTTCACTTATTGCATTATTCATTATATATTGACTCTTTTTTATTTCTTCTAAGTCTTTGTTAAACCTTTCTTGCATCTTCTCAATCCTTGCCTCCAGGCTATTTATCTGCGATTCCATTTTAATTTCAAGATTTTGGATCAATTTCACTATCATTATTCGGAATTCTTTATCAGGTAGATTCCCTATCTCTTCCTCTTTTGTTTGGTTTGGTGGGCATTTATCCTGTTCCTTTACCTGCTGGCTATTCCTCTGTCTCTTCATCTTGTTTAAATTGCTGAGTTTGGGGTGTCCTTTCTGTATTCTGGCAGTTTGTGGAGTTCTCTTTATTGTGGTGTTTCCTCACTGTGTGTGGGTTTGTACAGGTGGCTTGTCAAGGTTTCCTGGTTAGGGAAGCTTGTGTCGATGTTCTGGTGGATGGAGCTGTATTTCTTCTCTCTGGAGTGTAATGAAATGTCCAGTAATGAGTTATGAGATGTCTATGGTTCTGGGGTGACTTTGGACAGCCTGTATCTTGAAGCTCAGGGCTGTGTTCCTTTGTTGCTGGAGAATTTGCTTGGTATGTCTTGCCCTGGAACTTGTTGGCCCTTGTGTGGTGCTTGGTTTCAGTGTCGGTATGGAGGCATTTGATGAGCTCCTGTCAATTAATGTTCCTTGGAGTCAGGAGTTCCCTGGAGTCAGGGTTTGGACTTAAGCCTCCTACTTCCAGTTAATGGTCTTATTTTTACAGTAGTTTCAAAACTTCTCCTTGTATACAGCACCATTTATAAAACATCTACGTTAAAGATGAAAAGTTTCTCTACTGTGAGGGTCACTCAGAGAGGTTCATAGCGTTACATGGAGAAGAGAAGAGGGAGGAGGGAGTTAGAGGTGACCCAAATGAGATCAGGTGGAATAAATAGTGGAGAGAGTGGGCTGGCCAGTAGTCACTTCCTTATGTGCACTCCACAACTGGACCGCTCAGAGATGTTCACAGAGTTATACAGAGACGAGAAGAAGGAGGAAGGAGACAGAGGTGGCCAGAAGGATAAAAGGGGGGAATGAAAAGGAGGGAGACAGATCCAGCCAGTAATCAGTTCCCTAAGTGTTCTCCACCGTCTGGAATACACAGAAATTCACAGAGTTGGGTAGAGTAGAGAGGGGTTAGGGAGGAGACACAGGCGACCTGGTGGAGAAAAAGGAGAGTCCAAAGGGAGAGAAAGCAGTCAAGCCAATAATCTCGCTCCCTAGTGAAAAATGGGTACTGAAGATTGGGTTCTTAAAGGTACAAAATTGGTAACAAATACATAAAACAAAAATTAAAAATCTAGAGTAGAGTTTGGAATTTCAAAAATACGATGTTAAAGAAAAGAAGAAGGAAAAGAAAGAGAGAAAAAACGAACAAAGAAAAACAAACAAGGTCGCAAAAATTATCAAGAAAATACAGGTACAAAATTGATAACTAATACCAAAAAGCAAAAATTAAAAATCTAGAGTAGAGTTTGGAATTTCAAAAATACAATGTTAAAAAAAAAAAAAAAGAAGAAGCAGAAGAAAAATAAAGAGAGAAAACAAACAAACCAACAAAAACAATGTCACAAAAATTATCAAGAAAATACAGGTACAAAATTGATATCAAATACCAAAAAGCATAACTTAAAAATCTTGAGTAGAGTTTGGAATTGCAGATATACGATGTTATATAAAAGAAGAAGAGAAAGAAACAGAGGGAAAAAAAGAGAAAAAAAAGTCACAGAAATTATATATATATATAAAAAAAAAACTATACGTACAAAATTGATAACATATACCAAAAGGCTAAAATTAAAAATCTAGAGTAGAGTTTGGAATTTCAAAAATACGATGTTAAAGCAAAGAAGAAGGAAAAGAAAGAGAAAAAACGAACAAAGAAAAACAAACAAGGTCGCGAAAATTATAAAGAAACTACAGGTACAAAATTGATAACTAATACCAAAAAGCAAAAGTTAAAAATCTAGAGTAGAGTTTGGAATTTCAAAAATACGATGTTAAAGCAAAGAAGAAGGAAAAGAAAGAGAAAAAACGAACAAAGAAAAACAAACAAGGTCGCGAAAATTATAAAGAAACTACAGGTACAAAATTGATAACTAATACCAAAAAGCAAAAGTTAAAAATCTAGAGTAGAGTTTGGAATTTCAAAAATACAATGTTAAGAAAAAGAAGAAAAATAAAGAGAGAAAACAAACAAACCAATAAAAACAATGTCGCAAAAATTATAAAGAAAATACAGGTACAAAATTGATATCAAATACCAAAAAGCATAACTTAAAAATCTTGAGTAGAGTTTGGAATTGCAGATATACGATGTTATACAAAAGAAGAAGAGAAAGAAACAGAGGGAAAAAAAAGTCACAGAAATTATGAAAAAAACTATAGGTACAAAATTGATAACATATACCAAAAGGCTAAAATTAAAAATCTAGAGTAGAGTTTGGAATTTCAAAAATACAATGTTAAAGAAAAGAAGAAAAACAAAACAAAACGAAACAAAACACGGTCAAAAAATTATAATATATATATATGAAGTTTGCTGAAGAAGAAAAAAAGAATAGGGTCTTTTTTTTTTTTTTTTTTTACAAAGTAATAGTTATAAAAGTGAAAATTAAAGGACAATAGAGGACTTAAATTAAAAAAAAAAATTAAAAAAAAGAAAGAAAGATTGATCGTAAAAATATTAAAAATATATCTAGGTCTTTCTCTGGTTTTGTTGTGAGTATTGTGGGTTCAGTTCATTTTTGGCTAGTTCCTTGGTCTGACTTATATTTCTCTAGATCTATAGGCCCCTTCCTATGTAGTCCCTAGTAACCACAGGGCTATGGCCTGTAGCTTCCAAGGTGTTTCCCTCTGTTATAGCTTCTTCTGTTTGCTGGTCTCTTCAGTGTCTGGTTCCCGCCCTGACACAAAACGGACGGTGGAGGACACTTTTTTTTTTTAATTTTATTTAGGCTCACTTGTTCAGCCGCGCTGTGGGGAGGGAGGGAGGGATGCTGCAAACAGATAACATTGGCGTGCGCTTGCAGTGCCTCAGCCACACTGGGTCTGCCCCCACTCATGGCGCGTGTAGCCTCCCTGCCCACACTGCTCGGGCTCTAGGTTGTTCCGCCGGGAACAATCAGAGGCCGGCCCTGGGCTGAGCTCCCAGGTCCAAGCTGCTCAGGTTCAGGCACTCAGGTAGTCCTCAGAGGCGCAGACTCGGTTGGGCCTGCATTTTGTGCTCTTCCCAGATCTGAGCAGCTCAGGTGATGTGTTTGGCGGGCGCCAATGCTGCGACCTATCGCCTCCCCGCCACTCAGTTATCTGGGTGTAAAACCGGCGCACCTTCTCAGGCAGATGTTGACCGTCCAGACCCCCAAGAAGTTTTAGTTAGCAAAGAAGCCTGCTTACAGTTTTATAGATAGTGTCTCTCTTGGGCTGCGATTGCCCCCTTATGGCTCTGGCTGCCTGTCACCGGAGGGGGAAGGTCTGCAACCGGCTATCTCTGTTCAGTCCTTTGTTCTGTGTGCAGGCCTGGCGGTGTCTTAGGTTAGGGCTGGCTTTTCGCGTGGTAGATATCCCACAGTCTGGTTTGCTAGCCCAAATGATTTCGCTCAGATAGCGCTCGGGTTATTCAGGCCAGGTTTTTAATCTAAGCAATGCAGCCTGCGCCGCGCCTCCCTGCCCAGTCCCCACTTGCTAATGGCGTGTGCAGGCGTCTGCGCTGCTTCTCCGCTGGGAGAGTTATCGTAGGGCTTGCAATCTGGGAGTTTTAATTGTTTATTTATTTTTTCTCCCTGTTATGTTGCCCTCTGTGCTTCCAAAGCTCGGCACAGATTCGGCAATGAGAAGGTTTCCTGCTGTTTGGAAACTTCTCTCTTTTTAAGACTCCCTTCCCAGGACGGAACTTTGTCCCTCCCTGTTTTGTCTCTTTTTTTGTCTTTTATATTTTTTCCTACCTCCTTTCGAAGACTTGGGTTGCTTTTCTGGGTGCCTGATGTCGTCTGTCAGCATAGAGAAGTTGTTTTGTGGAATTTACTCAACGTTTAAATGCTCTTTGGATGAATTTGTGGGGGAGAAAGTGTTCTGCCCATCCTACTCCTCCACCATCTTGGCTCCACCCCGATTCCCCTGTTTAGTCTGGAAGGGCTTGCCGACTTCCTGTCGCAACTTAGGATGAGGCTGGTCTCACGAAAAAATTCTAAACGTAGCCTCGTGGGTGGTGCCACATTCCGAAGAACCCTGATTTCCCGGTCAGCTCTTGATAAGGACCCAATGCCCGGACACCTCTTGGAATGCAACCCTGTGGATGAAGTCGCAACACGAAGGGGCACTATCAACCCCGAGGATCGTCCGGAAAAAACTCGTAGGTTCCAAATACAGCTCGACAAGTGGCCTGTCACCCCGTGAACAACTCGAGAGGGAAGCGGAGTTCCATGCCTCAACACAAGACGAGGCCTGCCTCTCCTGTCCCAAATCTGCAGGGACCCTGTGATTGGAGTCAGAAATCGAGAGGAAACCTGAGATTCCTGCCTCAACTCAAGACGAGGCCCTCTTCCATTGCACCAAACACAGTGGAGTCCCGAGAGGCCCCTCCTGACTCCTCAGTTGCTGGTGCCAGCCGGCAAAGTCGATCAGGTCCCGAGAACGTGCATGGCGGGGCTGAGAAAAGAAACTAAAGCAAGAGAAATCTACAACAAAGATGGGGTGGAGAGGTCCAGAGATGTCTCCACGAAGGGACGCAGTCTGACCCCAACTTTATTCAGCATCTTATGTTTATACAGAAGAGCGTGAGAAAGACAAGACAGTTAACATTTTTTCTTGGTTGACCTATACATCTTACAAACAGTCACAAGAAATCTTGAGAGCATGGGAATGGCACCCTGTTATTATTTCTTACACCAGATAACATTTCTCTGTGCGTGAGAAGTTTGCACAGAACTCCAGGTGCCTGCAGTAAATAAGCGCCTAATCTCTGGGGTGGCGGGACAGAGAGCTATGTTTGCAAGCAAACCCTCAAGGACTGAGGCAGCTCCCAGAGCTGTGTCATTCGGACAAAGGACCCCGTTCTCATGGGCAGCTCCCCGCATCTCCCCCTTTCTTTTTATATAGGCACACACTTATGTTCTTTTAACCGCAGACCATTTCCATAGATAGAAGCCTTTATCATCCATAGATCATCAATCAGTTTTTTAATTAAGCCAGGTGCAAGAAATAAAACAGTTAAAATTATTAAGAATAGTCCTTCTATGGCTGTTCCCAAGTACCAAATACTATTGACAGTAGGTACATGTTGAAAAAGTTTTTTAACAAAAGACTCAGCTGTTTTTGCAACATCCAAATCAGGTAGGTCTAGGCGCATTTTCAATGTTTATTATTTCTTGATGTAGATGCAGTAAATCTAAGGAAATATTTTTATTATGCCAAATACCTTCTAAATGAGCTTTCAAACAGTTAAATGATAACAGTTAACAGATAAAATGAGCTTATCCCAAACAGTTATACTACCATTATATTTTGGGAGGTAACACAGATCCATCGAAAATCAGCATGACATTGTACCCATAATCTCAACTTTATACTTTGAACCTCTTTACCTAAAAATTTTACAACATCATAAAGGGCATTTAATCAATCTTTTAGCTTTTTGTCAATATTTTTTTGAGTCCCCAGGGTAACGGATACATTTTGTGCCAGATTATTAACAAAAGTTGTAGTTTGTACTGAGTGTGCCAGGGTCAGGGCTGCAGTAATCAAGGAGGAAATAAGGGTTACCAAAGTTAAAAATCCCAGAATTATTAACCCTATTCCCCTATGATAATGCATTAAAGCACCCTTTACTTTTCTCCAAAGTTCAAGTCCTCTTTCATCATACCAAGACCCATTAATCTTTACAGGAACCATAACAAAAGCAGGCTGTCTTAAGACTAAAACCCTAGTTTGATTAGTAACTCCCCTAACGCAGTTAGTTAAGGTACAATTGTTACAAGTTACATCATAATTTTGTAACCCAGGTTGTATTTTTACAGATCCTACTAGTAAAGCATAAGGGTGAGGCACACATGCACGAGGGTACCTCATGGTGAGATTCCATAAATAACCGTGTTTAACTTTTGATCCCACCTGAAGGTAGGAACCCTCACATTCAAGGGCAGCAGCTAATTTCTAGATTTTTGTTTGGAACACTTTAGAGCTGCCTAAATTCCAAATACGGGATGCAGTTTCTATTGTCCTCAACTCCAGGGTTTCCGGCCGAGTCTGGAGACCAGTCCCACAATGACTCATTTGTCCCAAATATGTTATAAACCGTAGCAGTTCTATCTCGACACAGTTTCCATGGTGTAGCAATGACTCTTCCCCTTGTTCCAAAGTCACAGAAAGGGATATCTAAAGGACCAGTTCCATTACGACGTTGAGGAGTTCCAGATTCTTTCATTACTCCAGGAATATATAGGCTCCAACCATTGTCATAATTAGCATATCCTGACTCCCCAGCAAAAAGACATCCTGTTGAATTAAAATATATAGACAGACAAATAGGTAAGTGATCAAAGACTCCATGATAAGAGAAATTAAATTGATTAGGAATAATATGTTTATCTGAAAAACCACCCAAAGCCACAGTATCATTAGTGTATATGGGAATGGACCGACCCTCCCAGCCCACTGGTTGGAGAAGGGGAGGATCGGGAAAATAAGCCCAGTAAGCATTTGAATATTCTTTAGAATGTGCAGTATTAATCTGATGTAAGATAATTAATAAGGTTATCAGGAAGCTTAAAGGCGATATCGGATCGCCCTGCACAGCAACATGATTCTGTGTCTCTCGCATCAATGCCTGAAGTTGTTGCCAAGATGGTAATTCATCATGTTCTTGAATCGTCAATCTCTTCATCTGGTTTAATAGCGATCGTCTCCGCCGTGCGTACCAACCTTTCCGGCAGCCAGCGCAGCACTTCGGCATCCTGTGGGAAAACACAAACATGCCCTTGTCCCCAGATTAGTACAGGATCTGGTCCATACCATTTTCCCACAAGTGGGTCTTTTCAAAAGACTTTAGGTCTTATTGTTTGTGCATCAAAATTCCAAAATCGCTGTGCTGCTGAACGGCCACTTATATCCAATTGTAAAAAATTTAGAACAAATAAAGCATAGTTTAGAGAGTTGGAGGGGGTATTGGGATACAATTCTCCCTTCTTTAGTTTTTGTAATTGATGTTTGAGAGTTTGATGTGCCCGTTCAGATTCCTTGACCTTGAGGATTATAAGGAATACCTGTTTTATGTGAGATAGACAATTGTGTACAAAATAGTTGAAAATTTTTTTCAGTGTATCTTGGACCATTGTCTGTTTTTATGGTTTTAGGGGTTGTAAAGGCCCTTGTGAATTTATCCCCAACCCCTGATGGGGTAAAAGACCTTGGTCTAACAATTGATTACTAATCTTTTTATCTGGACTATAAAGATATCCCCCCATATTTATCATAACATCTCTCACCCATAGATTAACCAGCAGTCCTGGCAAAACATAAGGTTGAAAATGTCTTTCATGTCTTTCTTCGTCCCTCTATTTTAAAAAAGTTGAACTCTGTTCTGGGTTGTGTGATTGCCCAATGTCTTGCAAAGTAGAAATTACAACCCGCTTAGGCCATTTATCAGGCCAATGTTTTGAGATATGACGGAAACATCTGCACCAGTATCTAAAATACCTTTAAAGGGCTTTTCTTGAATATACAGTAGAAGCTCAGGGCGCTGCTTATCAATGGCCTGAATCCAATAAGCGTCTGAAGACCCGAAACTTCGGGATCTTCGTTCTTGCTTAATGGCTTTTCCAATTGGAATTGTAGGAAGTAGAATCAATTGACCAGATTGTATTACTGTTACGTCCTGTGGTGAATGGGCCATAATTATTATTTCACCCATATAATCAGAGTCTATGACTCCAGGGGCTACTTATAAACCTTTCATTGTAGTACTGTTTCTCCCCAATAGGAGGCCCATTGTTTTCTTTGGAAGAGAGCCAAACATTCCAGTTGGCAAAGCCTGTATGTCCATTTCTGGAGTTAATACTGTGTAGGTGGAGGAACTGAGGTCCAATCTTGCACTCCCTGCAGTTGCTCTGAACAACTCGGTAACAGTTCTGTGTTTTGGCCCTGAAACGCCTCCAATGTGGTCAGATTTTGTATTGCCCCATAACATTGTTTTGGGGCCTGGGGCTGGCCCCTCACCCAGTTTCCTGAGACCGGAAGAAGTGGCTTTCCCTGTAAATCAGTTTTAGAACGGCAATCCATCACCCAGTGTTTGCCTTTCTTACACCTAGGACAAATATAAGGGGCTTGAGCAGGTCTCCGGGCTTGTTTTTGTGGGCAGTGGGTGGCCTGATGGCCCTTTTGGCCCCAAGAGAAGCAGCTAGAGCCAGGGACTCGAGGCCGACCACTAGTTTTATCCCGCTTTTGTTGTTGATACAGTACTTCTTTGACTGTCTTTCTTTGTAATGGCATGGCCAAAGTTATGTCTTGGATGTACGAAGGGCTGATATTGGCACAAATCCGTACATAATCAGATGAGCCTCCCTTTTTTCTGTAAGGTCTCAAGGCAGCTTGACAAGCTGAATTGGCATTCTCATAAGCAAGCTGTTTAGCCAACACCATCCCCACCTGCTCATCCCCTATCACTTCACCAATTGCCTCAAGCAGGCAGACAACAAAATCCTGATATGGTTCATCTGGCCCCTGGCGAATTTTAGATAAATCTTCAGTCTTTTTATCAGAATTTGGAAGCTTTTTCCATGCTCATAGAGCCACAGCACTAATCGGAGGGTAGGCTCCAGGCAAATAATTAAGTTGACTATTAGTGTCTCGATAATCTCCCTCTCCCACCATCATTTCATAAATGGTATTCAGTCCCTGTGGCCGACTGATATCGGCTGTGATCCCACACTGCTCAGCAAATTCAGATTTCCATAGTAAATAATCTCCTCCAGATAAACAAGCCCGAGCAACCTGTTTCCAATCGTTAGGTGGCAGATTTTGATTTCCTAAAGCCTCTATAATAGCCTGAGTAAATGGCACAGTCAGGCCGTATTGTGCACAAGCCATTTTTAACTCTTTTAGTTGCTTAAAGGGCAGCAGTTCATAATACCTCTGCTGTTGAGCATTTTCAAATACTGGATAGATTCCTGAAAACCCGGGAATATGTTCTCTTTCTTCATTAGCTTGCTTAATCGCTTGTTGAAGAGGAGATAATAATATCTCACTTCTAATTTTTATGTTTTCACTGGGCAAAGAAGCAGGATAGATATAAGCTCTCGTGGTTCTACAAAAGGCAGAGGTGGATTGAGTCCAGCAAGAACCGAGGGAGGACATGCTGACTGGAGTGGGAGTCTCCCTGTGCCTCCTTTTTTTACTGTTATAACAATCTTCTGAATTAAATTTTCCAGCTGTTCTTCAGAAAGTCCTGAATGTTTTAATCCCCCTTTTCCCAGGTGGATTGTATGTTAACCATCATCTCCCAAGGCATATCCTCTCTATGGTAATGAGCCGCTTGTTCATTTAACTCTTCCTGTTCATCAGAGCTTAACACATCATCACTCCCTCCAGCCTTACAAGCTGTTCCCTCAGCCACAGCATAAAGCGGCTCAGGTGGAGGGGCGGAAGGCTCTGCAACTTCAGGTCCCGTGGAATCCCTGAGAGCCGTTTGAATTTTATGCCCCTCATGTTCAGGATCCAGACAGTCTCTTATGAGAGTCCACAAAGAAAAAGTATCTACAGGAACACGATTGGGACCATGTAAGAAATAATATGTCTGCAATTGTTTTCTTATCTTTTTCCAAGTTTCCAGACTAATTGTTCCTTCCTCTGGAAACCAGGGACAAACCTCCTCTATAAAAAGTAAAAACTTCTCTAGCTGTAACTTATTTACATGAATTTCCCTACCTTTTAACATAGTTTTCAACATATGTACCAATAACTGGTGGCTATTGCATTGTCCCATGATTTATTACTCTCGACAGTAGCACTCCCTGCCCTTTTACTTTAATTAATTAGGAATTACTTGTCACTTACCTCAATCTTGGCGGGCAGCGGTCGTCATCGCGCTCTGATTTCCGAGTCCCTGTTCGGGCGCCACCAGCCGGTGCCAGCCGGCAAAGTCGATCAGGTCCCGAGAACGTGCATGGCGGGGCTGAGAAAAGAAACTAAAGCAAGAGAAATCTACAACAAAGATGGGGTGGAGAGGTCCAGAGACGTCTCCACGAAGGGACGCAGTCTGACCCCAACTTTATTCAGCATCTTATGTTTATACAGAAGAGCGTGAGAAAGACAAGACAGTTAACATTTTTTCTTGGTTGACCCATACATCTTACAAACAGTCACAAGAAATCTTGAGAGCATGGGAATGGCACCCTGTTATTATTTCTTACACCAGATAACATTTCTCTGTGCGTGAGAAGTTTGCACAGAACTCCAGGTGCCTGCAGTAAATAAGCACCTAATCTCTGGGGTGGCGGGACAGAGAGCTATGTTTGCAAGCAAACCCTCAAGGACTGAGGCAGCTCCCAGAGCTGTGTCCTTCGGACAAAGGACCCCGTTCTCACGGGAAGCTCCCCGCACTCAGTATCCCTGACTTCTAAGAGGCACCCTGAGAAGCTACCTGAGGTCACCGTCACAAGTCGAGGGAACCCAGGGTTTCCTGCCACAACCCGAGAAAGACCTCAAGAGTCCTTCTTCAACGCGTCTTGAGGCCCGATTCCCCTACCGTGACTCGAGAGCAATGATGTGCTCCCCCTCACCGCTCTCATGGCAGATATGACTTCCCTGGTGCCACCGAGAGGCTCCCTGTGCTCCCCATCGTACCTCGTGAGAAACCCCACACTGGCTCCCCTGCTCGAGAAAATCCACGAGACACCCCCGACATCACGAGATGAGAGCCTTGGTTTACTGCTTACCCTGGAGAGCCATCCCGAATCCTCTCTCCAAACTCCACAGGAGGCTTGACTCCCTTTAGGCCACTCAGGGGGCTCCAATAGATACCCATCGCGATTCGAGAGGAGTGCAGAGTTCTTTGCTTCCGCTCAAGACGAGGCCTGACTCCCCAGGTGAGTCTGGAATGCAACCCCGAGATACCTGTCACCCCTGGAGAAGAACATTAGCTTCTGGACACAAGCCTAGATGAGGTCTATTTGCCCTGCAGTGACTCAAAAGCAATCTCCAGCTCTCCATCGCAACTCGAATGGAAGATTGGACTTCCCTGGGCCAACACAAGAGGCATCCTGAATTCATCGTCGTAACTCGAGAATCCAGCCGCAACTCGAGAAAAACCACGTGATTACCCACCATCGCAAGATGAAGCCCTTTCCTGCGACGGCATCTCAAGAGAAGTCCCACATTCCGTCTTGAAGTTCGAAATGGTACTTGGCAGCCTTGATGCAACCCACAAAGTTCCCGACATACCTGTCTCCCTCAAAAGGAACACCGAGGTTCCCGGCACCATTTCCTCTGAGAACCTTTTCCCCTCCTGATCTCTACAGAAGGGTCGATTCCACTGCTTTGTCTGGAAGGGGTTCCCGACCTTCCCGTCGCACCTCAGGATGAGACCCGTCTCATGAAGAAATTCGAGATATACCCTCGTGGGTGGTGCCACATTCCGAAGGACCCCAATGTCCCCGTCTGCTCTTGTTAAGAACCCAATGCCAGGACACCTCTTCGAATGCAACCCTGTGGATGAAGTCGCAACCCGAAGTGGCACTGACACCCCCGTGCATCATCCAGAAAAACCCATAGTTTCCAAATACAGCTCGACAAGTTGCCTGTCACCCCGTTAACAAATCGAGAGGCAAGCGGAATTCCGTGCCCCAACACAAGACGAGGCCTGCCTCCCTGTCACAATTCTGCAGGGACTCTGCAATCGGAGTCAGAAATGGAGAGGAACCCTGAGGTTTATGCCTCAATTCGGGACGAGGCCTTCTTGCATTGCAACAAACCCAGTGGATTCCTGAGAGGCCCCTCCCAACTCCACAGTATCTCTGACTTCTCAGAGGCACCCTGAGAAGCTCCCTGAGGTCACCGGCACAAGTCAATGGAACCCAGGGTTTCCTGCCTCAACCCGAGAAAGACTTCAAGAGTCCTTCTTAAATGCGTCTTGAGGCCCGATTCCCCTACCGTAACTCGAGAGCAATGACGTGCTCCCCTTCGCCAATGGCATGGGAGACCTGACTTGCCTGATGCCACACGAGAGGCTCCCTGAGCTCCCCTTCGTACCTGGCGAGAAACCCCACACTGGCTCCGCAGCTTGAGAAAAACCTCGAGAAGCCCCCGTCAACGCCAGATGAGGGCCTTGGTTTACTGCATTGCCTGGAGAGCCGTCCCGAGTCTTCTCTCCAAACTCCACAGGAGGCTTGACTTCCTTTAGGCCACTCAGGGGGCTCCAAGAGATACCCGTCGCGACTCAAGAGGAGAGTGGAGTCCTTTGCTTTCCTTCGAGAAGAGGCCTGACTCCCTGTGTGAGTCTGGAATGCAACCCCGAGATCCCTGTCGCCCCTGGGGAGGAACATTAGCTTCTGGACACAAGCCTAGATGCAGTCTATGTGCCCTGCAGTGACTCGAGAGCAAGCCACAGCTCTCCTTTGCAACTCGAATGGAAGATTGGACATCCCTGGGCCAACACAGAAGGCATCCTGAATTCCCCGTCATAACTCGAGAATCCCACCGCAACTCGAGAAAAACCACGTGGTTCACCTGTCATCGCAAGATGAAGCCCTCTCCCGCTACAGCATCTCAAGAGACGTCCCACGTTCTATCTTGAAGTTGGAAACGGTACTTGGCACCCTTAATGCGAGCCAAAAATTTCCCCGACATACCGTTCTCTCTCGAGAGGAACACCGAGGTTCCCAGCAGCACTTCATATGAGCCCCTTCTCCCCTCCTGATCTCGACAGGTGGGTGGATTCCCCTGCTTTGCCTGGAAGGGTTTCCCGACCTTCCCATCACACCTCATGATGAGGCAGGTCTCACAAAGTATTTCGAGACATGGCCTCGTGGGTGGTGCCACATACCGAAAGACCCCGATTTCCAGGTCTGCTCTTGATTAGAACCTGATGCCCGGACACCTCTTCGAAGGCAACCCTGTGGATGAAGTCACAACACGAAGGGGCATTGACAACCCCGTGCATCATCCGGAAAAACTCGGAGGTTCCAATACAGCTCGACAAGGGGCCTGTCACCCCGTGAACAACTCGAGATGCAAGCGGAGTTCCATGCCTCAACCCAAGACGAGGCATGACTCTCCTGTCCCAACTCTGCACAGACCCTGAGTTCAGAGTCAGAAATAGAGAGCAACCCTGAAGTTCCTGCCTCAACTCGAGATGAAGCCCTCTTCCATTGCACCAAACCCAGTGGAGTCCCAAGAGTCTGCTCCCAACTCCACAGTATCCCTGACTTCTCAGAGACACCCTGAGATGCTCCCTGAGGTCACCGTCACAAGTCGAGGGAACCCAGGGTTTCCTGCCGCAACCTGAGAAAGACCTCGAGAGTCCTTCTTCAACGCGTCTTGAGGCCCGATTCCCCTAGCATGACTCGAGAGCAATGGCGCGCTCCTCCTCACCACTCGCATGAAGACCTGACTTCCCTGGCGCCACACGAGAGGCTCCCTGAACTCCCCGTCGTACCTCGTGAGAAAACCCACTGTTGGGGGCCAGAGTGAGGTACTCTGCCCGTGGCAAAGGTCATGAGGAAGGAGGCTTGACATACGCAAAGACGGGATCGAGCCTCAGGAGTCCCCCTGGAAATCCTCGAGCATCGACCCCGATAACCAGAGCCTGCCTACTTTACTACTTTGTGCTCTCACCTCCACCTCTGACTTTACGGGGGGCTGTCCCCCACCACCTCTTTCGGAGAAGGAGTTAACCTAGAACTCCAGTTAATAAAAACTCCTGGGCGTGACAAGAGTGTTTTAATCTACAAACTCCTCTGAAGTTTCTCTAGCCTGCCTGACAGGCTTGTCCGGCATGTCCACATGTCATTGCTCACAGCCTCCCAACTGTGAGAGGCACGAGATGTTTTAAACCTTCTAAAAACAGGTTCCTTAGAAAAGCTAGATAACTATTAGTATAAGTATAATGGGCTGATTAGAAATTGTATTGGTGAAGGGTGTTTTCATTTGTTGAGCCAATGTTTGTTGCTAAGTCTCCACATCCCCTGCCCTTACACACATTAATGTGTATATAGAAGAAATAAGTATTAACCTTTGATATAAATCACATTAGACCTTAGGCTAAGTAAATTCTTTCCTTAACTAAAACCCACTATACCCTCACCCTATAGGAATGTAACTTTATTTGTGTGGCGTCTGTTTTGAGAATAATCACCCCTGGAGAATTAAGTGTCTTGGTTGACTGACCGCTGTCACAAGGAGAGGGTCATAAATTGTCAGCGGGCCCCCCTGGCCAGAAGATGATGTAACACCCCTAAGACCTCTGTATACATTTGTATGAAGCACCTGACTTTGATAAAAGTCAGGACTGCTGACCCCGCGTGACTTTTGGATAACATCTCAGTGTATAAAAGTAGACCATGGAAAATAAAGAATTGGGATCTGTTTCTCGAAATACTGGTCTCACCATGTCTGTCTCTCTCTCACTCTGGCTGAGTCTCCATCTGGAGCGCAGAACCCACCAAGCTTACTAATTTTGCCTGGGCTTCTAAGATCCGATCAGGGAGGTCTCAGTGTCTCCTCTACTTCGGGAGAACGGAAGGATGCCTGCGGCCTACGTAAGTGGTGCAGGCTTCTTGTCTTGAAGTTTTGTTGGTCTCCCGCGTAAACCAAGCTACTCAGCCTCTTTTCTCCATTGAATTTTCCTCCTGAGCTATCCTCATTCTATTACTCCTTACATTTGTAATTAATATGTAATTGAAACTATTGTATCCTGATCCTCGCCGACGCCGTCCCCGCTTCGAACTCCCTGGATCAGCCGAGGCTGGACCCTGGCAGGTGGTGCCTGAGACAGGCAATTCGGAGGTAGGTCCCCAACCCTATTCTCCCAGTGTTGAATTTTAGGAACGGCTAGGATCCGACTCAGGGTGCCACGGACCCCCCTGTATGATAGACAGGGCGAGTAGGACTGGGAAGTGTTGAAAGTGTTAAAGAGTTAGAGTTAGAGAGAAAAAACGGTTTCTGAAGTTAAAAGGCCAAAGAAAAGCCTGATCTTTTGAAAGCTAAAAGCTTTATCTTCTATTATACTTAATTTTCTGACATGGGTAACACTGAATCAAATGAAAGACAGCTCTTTATAGGAGTAATTTTACAATTACTAAGTAAAAGAGGAATCAAAGTTAAAAAATCTACCATTCAATCATTTTTTTCATTTGTACAAGAGCACTGTCCCTGGTTTCCAGACAAAGGCACTGTTAACTTAGATGTCTGGGAGAAAGCAGGAAAACAGCTAAATACTTACCATGCCGAACATGGCTAAGAAAAGGTGCCTAATGATGCCTTTTCCTTATGGAATATCATTAGAGATGTCTTAGACCCTGCCCCAGATTCAGAAAAAGTACATCTTAAAGGGGATAGTGAAGAAAATGCTGTAGCTAAACCTGCCCCTGAATCTAAAAGAGTTACTTTTAAAGAGGAAAATGAGGTCAAAACTGTAGTTAAACCTGAGGAAAATGAGAAAAACGAAGACCTGCCTGACTATTGGCAATTAAGAAAGATGTTAGCAGCTATGACTACTCAGGAGCAACTTAAAGATAGGGATGAGAAACAGGATCAGCTTCCCCCGAAAGAAAAAGAGAATTTAGACGAGATAACCACTAAATATCGCTCTGATGAAAATTGGCATCTCTTAAACAAAGATGCCTGAAAAAGCCTAAGAGAAACTTCCCCTGTCAGGCCATCAGCTCCAAGGAGCCTAAGGGTAACGTCTCCTATCAGGCCATATGCCCCTAGGAATTCCCAAGAGACCTTCCCATTTAATCCATATATAACCTCTGGATACCAAACAATTCAAAGAGCTCCAGAGTACAGAGCAGAGGATATGGAACCTATGCCACTGCTACCACCTCCCATACCAAGCCATACAGGTCCTATTAACCCCACAAGACTGCCGCCACCTCCTTATCAAAGTGGGAAATTTCCAATATCGATCCCACGGACACGGGCCTTTTCTGCCCCTAACGAGAAATTCAATCCCCAACTTCAGGCTTGTTTCCCTTTAATTTTTGACAATGATGAAAGGGAACAAAAGGCTATAGACTGGGAGCCTGTTTCTTTTCAATTAGTAAAAGAACTTAAAAACACATGTATTTCATATGGGCCTAAAGCCCCATATACGATGCAGCTAGTAGAAAATTTAGCAGGCCAATGGTTAACACCTCGAGAATGGAAAACAATTGCTTGGGCCTGCCTGTCTGGAGGACATTTTATACTTTGGAAATCTGAATATGATGATCTCACTCGTATATGCCTTTTCTAACCAAAATACAGACCTTAAACATATCACTGAACCTATATTACTTGGTCAGACCGACTACCCCTCATATGACGAACAGATGAAATTATATAAGACTGCTATACAACAGGTGGCTGATTGTGCCTTTACTGCCTGGCATTCATTGCCCGATGGTAAGGCATCAGGTACTGCTCTACTTGATATTAAACAAAAGTCAGAAGAGCCATTTGAAGACTTTGTCTCATGACTCTCAGAAGCTGTCCAGAGAATAATTTCTGATTCTGAGGGAGCTAAATTATTAACAAAACACTTGGCCTTTGAAAATGCTAATTCCACCTGCCAGGCTATATTGCACCCTGTTAGAAGAACTGGATCTTTAATTGATTATATGAAACAGTGTGCAGATGTAGGACCGTCAATGCTACAGGGTGTTGCTATAGCTGCAGCAATAAAAGTGAATTCTTATCAGCAGGCAGTCCAACCTTTTTTTACTAACAAGAATAAGCCATCACAAGGTGATCCCAATAACCAAGGCAGGAATGCATTCCCTAGAACTTGTTTTTCCTGTGGCCAAGAGGGACACACTTCTCGTTATTGCCCTCAAAGAACACCTGGTTCTTATCTGCCTAATCCGGCCCAACAAGCTGTGCAAGAGCCTGCCCCCCTGCCCATGAATACTAGGTCTCTTTGCCCTCGCTGTCAGAAAGGATATCATTGGGCAAGGGACTGTAGGTCACGATTCCATAGAAATGGAGGTTTTTTAGGCCCCGACCAGCACTCGGGAAACAGTTTGAGGGGCCAGCCCCAGGCCCCGACAATGATTGGGGCAGCCTCACTGAACCCATTCATTCCCTTCGTCCTGTCGTAGAGCTTCTTAGAGCAACCCCAGGCAGTGCAGGACTGGACCTTAGTTCCACCACCTCAACAATATTAACTCCGGATAGCCACACTGTAAAAATTCCTACAGGAATTAAAGGGCCATTACCAACTGGCCTGGTAGGAATTATACTAGGCAGAGGTTCCCTAGCTATGCAAGGTCTTACATTTATTCCTGGAGTAATTGATTCAGATTACACAGGAGAAATTCAAATAATGATTTCACCCCCAACTAAAACTTTCCAAATACATCAGGGACAGAGAATAGCCCAACTTTTACTTTTGCCTTATCATTCTGCAATTGGGCAAACAGCCACCCAAAATGAAAGACGTGACAAGGGATTTGGGTCTAGTGACATGGCTTTTTGGGTAACAAAAATTACTAAAAAGCGTCCCATGAAAACTATTCTTATCAGTGGCAAGTCTATTGAAAGGCTATTAGACACAGGAGCTGACGTTTCCTGTATTTCTGGGAAAGACTGGCCCAATTCCTGGCCCACACGTACTACCGCAAATAACTTAGTGGGCATTGGGAGAGCTCCTGCAGTAGCCCAAAGTGCAAAAATTTTAGACTGGCAATTTGATGATACCCGTGGAACATTCCAACCATATGTGATTCCTTCGCTGCCCTTCTCACTGTGGGGGAGGGATGTGCTGTCTCAAATGGGCATGTTACTTTTTAGCCCTGATGATAAAGTAACTTCTCAAATGCTACAAACGGGCTATGACCCTTCAAAAGGATTAGGTAATCAGCAGACAGGAATAATTGGACCAATTTGTCTGGCTCCTCGAAAATTCCGTACTGGATTGGGGTATCCAAATTTTTGATGGAGGCCATTGTTTTTGCTGCCGACCCCATTATGTGGAAATCTCAGGACCCAGTGTGGGTAGAACAATGGCCTCTGACTAAAGAAAAACTTCTGGCAGCTAAAACATTAATTTTTGAACAACTAGAATTGGGACATATCGAGCCCTCCATTAGCCCCTGGAATACTCCTATTTTTGTTATTAAGAAAAAGTCTGGTAAATGGAGACTTTTACAAGATTTAAGAGCTATTAATGCCACCATGGAGGACATGGGGGCCCTACAACCTGGGCTTCCTTCCCCAGAGCCATTCCAGAGGGACACAATGTAATTGTAATTGATTTACAAGATTGCTTTTTCACCATTCCCTTAAATACTGAGGATAAAAAGCGATTTGCCTTTAGTCGTCCGTCAGAAAATCTTAAACAGCCTTATCTACGGTTTCAATGGAAGGTTTTGCCTCAACAAATGAAAAAATAGCCCCACCCTATGTCAAAAGTTTGTTAGTGCTGCTTTAGAAGATGTTAGAAGTAAATATGAACAAGTCTATATGATCCATTATATGGATGACATCTTAATTGCCCACCATGATAGGGCTCATTTACAAACTGTCCTCCAGGATTTGACCCAGGCATTAACAGACAGAGGCTTAAAAATTGCCCCAGAGAAAATTCAAGTCAATCCGCCCATAACCTACTTAGGACGGGTTATCAGTTCAGAAACTGTAACTCATGCCCCATTAAAATTGAGAAAAGATCACCTTGTTACTTTAAATGATTATCAAAAACTTTTAGGAGATATTAATTGGATCAGACCTTATTTAAAATTAACCACTGCTGAATTAAAACCTCTTTTTAATATTTTACGTGGGAATCCTGACCCAACTTCTAAAAGACAATTAACTGCTGAAGCTCAGGAGGCTTTAGACAAAGTAGAAGCAGCCCTATCTGATAGCTATGTAAAAAGAGTTCATTTACAGACAAACTGGCAATTCCTCTGCTTAGCTACTCCAACTGTGCCTACGGGAGTTTTATGGCAAAACGGCCCCCTAGAATGGGTCCATCTCCCCGCCCAAGCTAAAAAAATAGTGGCCTCTTATCCAGGACTGATAGCTATGTTGATATTAAAAGGGAGAAAACGGAGCATTGAATTGTTTGGTAAAGAACCAGCAGAAATTGTAATTCCATATAATAAAGAACAACTTGATGCTCTTCTAATGTTTGATGAGGACTGGCAGATTGCCATAGGAAATTATTGTGGTCAAATTCTGCATCATTTACCTTCGCATGCTTTGCTGAATTTTATATCCAGACATCCAGTTATTTTTCCTGTCAGATGTAAACAATCTCCTGTTCCAAATGCTCAGATAGTTTTTACTGATGGGTCAGCAAACGGTAAAGCCTCCATAGTCACTAAAAATTACCAAAAGATTTTAGAAGCACGGGAAACTTCAGCTCAAAGAGCTGAAATAACAGCAGTCATAGAGGCTTTTGCTATGTTTGCAGATGAAGAATTTAACCTTTATTCTGATTCTCAGTATATTGTCAGGTTGTTTCCACACATTGAAACTGCGGTTTTGCCTGAAAATAAAACTACCATATTTCATTTGTTAAATAATTTACAGCAACAAATTTGGAAAAGAAATAAAATATTTTTCATTGGACACATTCGGGCTCATTCCGGATTGCCTGGCCCTTTAAATGCCTTTAATGACTTGGCTGACTTGTTAACCAGAAATACAGCGGCTATGGCGATTGAGGAAGCCAGAGCCTCTCACTTACTTCATCATCAAAATGCTACCACTTTAAGATATCATTTCCAAATTCCCAGAGAAACTTCTAGGGAGATTCCACGCTCTTGCTTACACTGCCCCACTGTTTATAATAGTCTACCTATGGGAGTTAACCCTCGCGGTCTCAAACCTAACCTACTCTGGCAAATGGACGTAACTCATGTCTCTTCATTTGGATAACTGTCCTTTGTTCATGTAACTGTAGATACCTTTTCTCATGTTATTCTTGCAACTGCTCCTACCAGAGAGGCAGTTAAAGATGTTATACAACATCTCTTTACTTGTTTTTCATATCTAGGTCTGCCAAAGGCTTTGAAAACTAATAATGCCCCTGCTTATACTTCTAAGTCTTTTCAGGAATTTTGTTTACAGTTTCAAATTAAACACAATACAGGCATCCCTTATAATCCCCAGGGACAAGCCATTGTGGAAAGTGCACATCAAACATTAAAGTTTCAAATTCAAAAACTAAAAGAAGGGGAGTTTAAGTATAGCTCTCTCAATCAAATCTTGCAACATGCTCTTTTTGTAATAAATATTTTAAATGCCGATTCGGCTGGAACTACTGCAATGCTTTGCCATTGGTGCCCGGAGCAATTGAATGCAAAGCCATTAGTCAAATGGAAGGACCTCCTCTCCGGACAATGGAAAGGTCCTGACCCATTGTTAACCAGCGGTCGAGGATATGCTTGTTTTTCCACAGGACGCAGGTTCTCCAATTTGGGTTCTGGACAGATTGATTCGTCATGTCTCAGCCCCTCGGATACCGGACTCCATGGCTGCCACGACCCCGCAAGAGGAAGGGGCCCCCTCTGCCTCCGCTTCCCCCGCCAGCACGGGAGACGCTGCCGACATTGAGACAATTGACTTCAGGGACCTTGGATGAGCAAGGAATGGATCCACCCACCAAACAGATGTCTCAGCTTCACATATGGGACACTACTCCCCCTGATTCCCTGCACCGCAGAAACATCCCAGGCCGCCTAACTCAGGCGACCCGGAATGCCCCCATACCCACATGGGGACAAATAAAAACACTCTGTCACCAGGCACGAGGAATGACTTCCTCGCAGGGATCTCCAGCTTCTCCTGAGAAAATGTTTATTGCCATGCTTGCCTTGCTTTCCTGCCAGGTAAGCGCCTCTCCTATTCCAGCTAAGTATTGGGCATATCTCCCAGATCTTCCAACTTTCCAGGTTGTTTCCTGGAATAATGAGCCTATACAGGTCAACACAGACCAACCTCAGCTTTTTGGAGGATTCTATACTTCTTACACTAAAGATAAATATCCTATTAATTTTAATTATACCTTCAGGGGATTAATAGACGATCTTCCTGTTTGCTTTAACTTCCCCAATAATCCAAAGAGTTTTATTACACCCACTAAAGAAGGGTGCGTTGGGGCCTCTACAAAAATTATTGTAACAGATTCCTCAAAAATAGATTCCCAGTCTTTACATCATCGGGTAGTTTGGGTATTAGTGACCCGCTTGCCCGGGATCCGTGACCCTTATGTGACCCTGCGCTTTACACCCCCTCCCAGTTATCCAAAGTGTTATAAGGTTGCTCCTTCAGATGAAGTGTGGAAGACCATAGAAGGCCATACTGGGTATCCGACTTGGACAACTTGTACTTATAGTTCAAGGATCGATTATAGGATACCAGGAGGTGGGGATTATACTATTCAGGACTGGAGCAACCCGAATCCGGGTGAGGATCCATTGATCAAGATAACATTTAAAGGCAGATTTGAGAATTGGAATAGGATTCCTCTTCCTTGGCCTACACAAGCCATTAGATGGCATATTAAACAATTTGTTCCTCCTATGCTGTCTTATACAGCTAAAAGCAAAACCTATTGGCAACCTGAGATTTGGAGAGCCCTTGCTGCTACTGCCCCCGTTTCTTTATCTCGCCCAGATAACGATTCCACTTATTCTGTTTTAGCTTGTTTACCCTCTCCTTATGTTTTCCTTTTTACTAATGACTCCAACAAACTTAATGTACGCATGAATTATGCAGGTGGACCTAACGTGGTAACTTGTGAACAATGCATGCTTTCATCCTATATGACCCCTCAGTATAATGCTTGCTCTTTTGTGGTGTTGTGACGCCAACCCTATCTCATGATACCCGTGACAGTGACCTCCCAGTGGTATGAAAATTACGGTCTCACCATGTTACAACAACTACAGGATTTAATGGGATCGCGACGGTTTGTGGGCTTACTTATTTTAGGAATATCAGCTTTAATAGCAGCAATTAGTTCTGTTACTGTGGCAGCAATATCATTGACTCAACAAGTGCATACTGCCCAATATGTTGATACCATGTCTAAAAATGTTTCTTTAACGCTAGCAACTCAGGAAGCTATAGATAGGAAATTAGAGATGAGAGTAGACGCCTTAGAAGAAGCAATTATGCATATTGGGACTGAGTTACAGACTTTAAAGGTGAAGATGGCTTTGACATGCCACGCTGATTACAGGTGGATATGCATGCCATCTTTGAAGGTAAACGAGACAGATCATGAATGGGAAAAGATTATAAATCATATCTCAGGTGTTTGGAATAGTTCTGATATTGGCCTGGACTTAGGGAAACTTCATAATGAAATACAGACCTTGGAACACTTTCGAGTGGATTGTACAGCTGCTGGAGCAGCTAATGACTTTTTTAATACCTTCTCTAACTTTATTTTTGGAAAAAATATTCTGTCTAATATTCCTAGATATGCTGTTCTTGGTGCTCTAATCCTACTTCTCATAATCATTCTTCCTTGTATTGTCAGGATTCTTTGGCTGAGCATTCGGAAGCACACGACTGAGCTGCATCTGGCTGTTTTAAGGAAAAAAAAGGGGGAGATGTTGGGGGCCAGAGTGAGGTACTCCTCCCATGGCAAAGGTCATGAGGAAGGAGGCTCGACATACGCAAAGGTGGGATAGAGCTCAGAAGTTCCCCTGGAAATCCTCGAGCATCTACCCCCATAACCAGAGCCTGCCTACTTTACTACTTTGTGCTCTCACCTTCACCTCTGACTTTACGGGGGACTGTTCCCCATCACCTCTTTCGGAGAAGGAGTTAACCTAGAGCTCCAGATAATAAAAACTCCTGGGCATGACAAGAGTGTTTTAATCTACAAACTCCTCTGAAGGTTCTCTAGCCTGCCTGACAGGCTTGTTCGGCCACATGTGATTTCTCACAGCCTCCCAACTGTGAGAGGCACGAGATGCTTTAAACCTTCTAAAAACAGGTTCCTTAGAAAAGTTAGAAAACTATTAGTATAAGTATAATGGGCTGATTAGAAATTGTATTGGTGAAGTGTTTTTTCATTTGTTGAACAAATGTTTGTTGCTAAGTCTCCACATCCCCTGCCCTTACAAACATTAATGAATATATAGAAGAAATAAGTATTAATCTTTGATAAAAATCACGTTACACCTTAGGCTAAGTAAATTCTTTCCTTAACTAAAACCCACTATACCCTCACCCTATAGGAATGTAACTTTATTTGTGTGGCGTCTGTTTTGAGAATAATCACCCCTGGAGAATTAAGTGTCCTGGTTGACTGACCGCTGTCACAAGGAGAGGTTCATAAATTGTCAGCGGGCCCCCCTGGCCAGAAGATGATGTATCACCCCTAAGACCTCTGTATACATTTGTATGAAGCACCTGACTTTGATAAAAATCTGGACTGCTGACCCCGCGTGACTTTTGGATAACATCTCAGTGTATAAAAGTAGACCATGGAAAATAAAGAATTGGGATCCGTTTCTCGAAATACTGGTCTCCCCTTTTCTCTCTCTCTCTCTCACTCTGGCTGAGTCTCCATCTGGAGCGCGGAACCCACCAAGCTTACTAATTTTGCCTGGGCTTCTAAGATCCGACCGGGGAAGCCTCAGTGTCTCCTCTACTTCAGGAGAACGGAAAGACGCCTGCGGCCTACGTAAGTGGTGCAAGCTTCTTGTATTGAAGTTTTATTGGTCTCCCGTGTAAACCAAGCTACTCAGCCTCTTTTCTCCATTGAATTTTCCTACTGAGCTATCCTCATTCTATTACTCCTTACATTTGTAATTAATATGTAATTGAAGCTATTGTATCCTGATCCTCGCCAACGCCGTCCCAGCTTCGAAATCCCTGGATCAGCCGAGGCTGGACATCAGCAGCCCATACAGTCGCCGCAGCTCGAGAAAAACAATGAGGCTCCCCCATCATCACGAGATGAGGGCCTTCATTTCCTGCATGGCCTGAGTCGTCTCTCCAAACTTCACAGGAGGCTTGACTCCCTTTAGGCCACTCAGTGGGCTCCAAGAGATACCCGTCGAGACTCAAGAGGAGAGCGGAGTTCTTTGCTTCCACACAAGACGAGGCCTGACTCCCTGGGTGAGTCTGGAATGCAACCCCGAGATTCCTGTCGCCCCTGGAGAGGAACATTAGATTCTGGACACAAGTTTAGATAAGGTCTATTTGCCCTGCAGTGACTTGACAGCAATCCCCAGCAACTCGAATGGAAGATTGGACTTCCCTGGGCCAACACAAGAGGAAGCCTGAATTCCCCATCGTAACTGGAGAATCCCGCCTCAACTCGAGAAAAACCACGTGGTTTCCCCGTCATTGCAAGATGAGGCCCTTGCCCTCTACAGCGTTTCAAGAGAAGTCCCACGTTCTGTCTTGAAGTTTGAAAAGGTACTTGGCACCCTGATTCGACCCCAAAAGTTCCCCAACATACCAGTCTCACTCGAGGGGAACACCGAGGTTCCTGGCATCACTTCATCTGAGGCCCTTCTCCCCTCCTCATCGCGAAAGGAGGGTCAACTCCCCTGCTTTGTCTGGAAGGGGTTCCCAATCATCCTGGCGCACCTCAGGTTGAGGATGGTCTCACGAGGAAATTCGAGACATAACCTCGTGGGTGGTGCCACATGCCGAAAGACCCCGATTTCCTGGTCTGATTTTGATAGGATCCGGATGACCAAACACATTTTCGAAGGAAAGCCTGTGGATGAAGGCACAACACGAAGGGTCACTGACACCCCCGTGCATCGTCCGGAAAAAGTCATAGGCTCCACATACAGCACTACAAGCGGCCTGTGACCTCGAGAATAACTTGAGAGGCAAGCGGAGTTCCATTCCTCAACAAAATATGAGGCGTGACTCTCCTGTCCCAACTCTGCAGGGACCCAGTGGTCAGAGTCAGAAATGAAGAGGAACCCTGAGGTTCCTGCTTCAACTTTATATGAGGTCCTCTTCCATTGCACCAAACCCAGTGGAGTCCCGAGAGGCCCCTCCCAAATCCACAGTATCCCTGACTTCTCAACGCAGCCTGAGAAGCTCCCTGATGTCACCGGCACAAGTCGAGGGAACCCAGGGTTTTCTGCCGCGACCCGAGAAAGACCTCGAGAGTCCTTCTTCAATGCATCTTGAGGCCCAATTCCCCTATAATGACTCGAGATCAATGACGTGCTCCCCCTCACCTCATGGAGACCTGACTTCCCTGGAGCCACACGAGAGGCTCCCTGAGCTCCCCGTTGTACCTCTTGAGAAACCCCCACTGGCGCCGCAGCTCGAGAAAACCCATGAGACGCCCCCGTCATCTCGAGATGAGGGCCTTCTTTTCCTGCATGGCCTGAAGAGGAATCCCGAGCCTCGAATTTTCTCGTGAGACTGGCCTCATCTTCAGGTGCTCCGGGAAGGTCGGGAACCCCTTCCAGACATATCAGAGGTATCGACACTCCTGTCGCGATCAGGAAGGGAGAAGGGGCTCAGATGAAGTGGTGCCAGGAACCTTGGTGTCCCCTCAAGTGAGAACGGTATGTCGGGGAACTTTTGGGGTCGCATCAAGTGCGTCAAGTACCGTTTCTCAATTCAAGATGGAATGATGGAATTCTCTTGAGATGCTGTAGCGGGCAAGGGCTTGATATTGCGATGACGGGGGAACCACGTGGTTATTCTCGAGTTGCTGCAGGATTCTCGAGTTACGACGGGGAATTCAGGCCTCCTCTTGTGTTGGCCTAGGGAAGTCCAATTTTCCATTCGAGTTACGAGGGAGACCTGGGGGTTGCCCTCGAGTCACTTAAGGGCAAAAGAGACCTCATCTAGGCTTGTGTCCAGGATGTAATGTTCCTCTCCAGGGGCGACAGGGATCTCGGGGTCGCATTCCAGACTCACCCAAGGAGTCAGGCCTTGTCTGGAGGGGAAGCAAAGGACTCTGCTGTGCTTTCGAATCAGGACGGATATCTCTTGGAGCCCACTGAGTGGCCTAAAGTGAGTCAAGCCTCCTGTGGAGTTTGGAGAGAGGACTCGGGATTGCTCTCCAGGCCATGCAGGAAAAGAAGGCCCTCATCTCGAGATGACGGGGGCGTCTCGTGGGTTTTCTCAAGCTGCGGTGCCAGTGTGGAGTTTCTCACGAGGAACCACGGGGAGGTCAGGGAGCCTCTCATGTGGCGCCAGGGAAGTCGGGTCTCCATGCCCTGGCGAGGGGGAGCGCGTCATTGTTCTTGAGTCATGGTAGGGGAATCGGGTCTCAAGACGCATGAAGAAGCACTTTCTAGGTCTTTCTCGGGTCGTGACTGGAAACCCTGGGTTCCATTGACTTGTGTTGGTGACCTCAGGGAGCTTCTCAGGGTGCCTCTGAGAAGTCAGGGATACTGTGGAGTTGGGAAGGGCCTCTAGGGAATCGACTAGGTTTGGTGCAATGGAAGAGGGAATCATCTCGAGTTGAGGCAGGAACCTCAGGGTTCCTCTCCTGACTTTCCTGGCGCCGGATCTGACTCGGATCGCAGGGTCCCTGCAGAGTTGGGTCAGGAGAGTCAGGCCTCGTGTTCTATGGAGGAATGGAACTCCGCTTACCTCTCGAGTTGTTCAGGGGGTGACAGGCCACTTGTCAGGCTGTGTGTATAACCCGCGGGTTTTTCTGGAAAATGCATGGGGGTGTCAGTGCTCCTTCGTGTTGTGCTTTCATCCACTGGTTTGCCTTCCAAGAGGTGTCCAGGCATCAGGTTCTTATCAAAAGCAGACTGGGAAATCGAGGTTTTTTGGCATGTAGCACCACCCACGAGGCTACCTCGCGAATTTCCTCATGAGACCAGCCTCATCCTAAGGTGTGCTGGGAAAGTCGGGAACCCCTATCAGACAAAGCAATGGAATCGACCCTCCTGTCGCGATCAGGAGGGGAGAAGGGGCTCAGATGAAGTGGTGCTGGGAACCTCGGGGTTCCCCTCGAGTGAGACCGGTATGTCAGGGAACTTTTGGGGTCGCATCAAGGGTGCCAAGTACCGTTTCACACTTCAAGATGGATCGTGGGACTTCTCTTGAGATGCTGAAGCAAGCAAGGGCCTCATCTTGCTATGACGGGGGAACCACGTGATTTTTCTCGAGTTACGGCGGGATTCTCGAGTTACGATGGGGAATTCAGGCTTCCTCTTGTGTTGGCCCAGGGAAGTCCAATTTTCCAATTGCGTTGAGAGGGAGAGTTGGGGATGGCACTCAAGTCACTGCAGGGCAAAATAGACCTCATCTAGGCTTGCATCTAAGGTTCCTCTTCAGGGGCGACAGGGATCTCGGGGTTGCATTCCAGACTCAACCGCGCAGTCAGGCCTTGTCTCGAGGGAAAACAAAGGACTCCACTCTCCTCTCGAGACTCGACGAGTATCTCTTGGAGCCCACTTAGTTGCCTAAAGGGAGTCAAGCCTCCTGAGGATTATCAAGAGGGGACTTGGGATTGCTCTAGAGGCCATGCAGGAAAAGAAGGCCCTCATCTTGCGATGACAGAGGCGTCTAGTGGGTTTTTTCGAGCTGCGCCACCAGTGTGAGTTTTCTAACGTCGTACGACGAGGAGCTCAGGGGGCCTCTTGTGTGGTGCCAGGGAAGTCAGGTCTCCATGCAAGTGGCGAGGCGGAGCGCGTTATTGCTCTCGAGTCATGGTAGGGGAATCGGGCCTAAAGACGCATTGAAGAAGGACTCTAGAGGTCTTTCTCGGGTTGTGTCAGGAAACCCTGGATTCCCTCGACTTGTGCCGATGACCTCAGGGAGCCTCTCAGTGTAATTCTGAGAAGTCTGGGATACTGTGGAGTTGGGAGGGGCCTCTCGGGACTCTACTGGGTTTTGAACAATGGAAGAGGGCCTCATCTCGAGTTGAGGCAGGAACCTCAGGGTTCCTCTCCATTTCTGACTCCAATCTCAGGGTCCCTACAGAGTGGGGACAGGAGAGTCAGGCCTCGTCTTGTGTGGAGGAATGGAACTCCGCTTTCCTCTCGTGTTGTTCTCGGAGTGACTGGCCTCTTGTTGAGCTGTGTGTGGAACCTGGTGGTTTTTTCGGTCGATGCACGGGGGTGTGTGTGCCCTTTCATGTTGTGTCTTCATCCACAGGACTGCCTTTGAAGAGTTGTCCGGGTATCGGGTTCTTATCAAGAGCAGACCGGGAAATTGGGGTCTTTTGGCATGTGGCACCACCCACGAGGATACCTCTCGAAATTCCTCATGATACCGGCCTCATCCTGAAGTGTGCTGGGAAGGTCGGGAACCCCTTCAAGACAAAGCAGGGGAATCGACCCTCCTGTCGTGATCAGGAGGGGAGAAGGGGCTCAGATGAAGTGGTGCCAGTAATCTCGGTGTTCCCCTCGAGTTAGACCGGTATGTCGGGGAACTTTTGGTGTCACATCACGTGTGCCAAGTACCTTTTCGCATTTCAAGACAGAACGTGGGACTTCTCTTGAGACGCTGTAGAGGGCAAGGGCCTTATTTTTGGATGACGGGGGAACCACGTGGTTTTTCTCAAGTTGCGGCGGGATTCTCGAGTTACAACGGGGAATTCAGGCTTCCTCTTGTGTTGGCCCAGGGAAGTCCAATCTTCCATTCGATTTGCAAGGGAGAGCTGGCGATTGCTCTCGATACACTGCAGGGCAAATTAGACCTCATTAGGCTTGTGTCCAGAACCTAATATTCTTCTCCAGGGGTGACAGGGATCTCGGGTGGCATTCCAGACTTACCTGGGGAGCCAGTCCTCATCTCGAGGGGAAGTAAAGTACTCTGCTCTCCTTTCCAATCGGGACGGGTATCTCTTGGAGCCCACTGAGTGGCCTAAATGGAGTCAAGCCTCCTGTGGAGATTGGTGAGAGGACTCGGGATTGCTCTCCAGGCCATGCAGGAAAAGAGGACCCTCATCTCGAGATGACGGGGGCGTCTTGTGGGTTTTCTGGAGCTGTGGTGCCAGTGTGGGGTTTCTCACAAGGAACGACAGGGAGGCCAGGGAGCCTCTCGTCTGGCGTCAGGGAAGTCGGGTCTCCATGCCGTGATGAGGGGAACGTGTCATTGCTCTCGAGTCATGGTAGGGGAATCGGGTCTCAAGACGCATGAAGAAGCACTTTCTAGGTCTTTCTTGGGTCGTGGCTGGAAACCCTGAGTTCCGTTGACTTGTGCCGGTGACCTCAGGGAGCTTCTCAGGGTGCCTCTGGGAAGGCAGGGATACTGTGGAGTTGGGAAGGGCCTCTCGGGACTCGACTAGGTTTCCTGCAATGGAAGAGGGCATCATCTCGAGTTGAGGCAGGAACCTCAGGATTCCTCTCCTGATTTTCATGGCGTCCGATCTGACTCGCATTGCAGGGCCCCTATAGAGTTGGGTCAGGAGAATCAGGCCTCGTGTTCTGTGGAGTAATGGAACTCCGCTTACTTCTCAAGTTGTTCAGGGGTTGACAGGCCACTTGTCGAGCTGTGTGTGGAACGTGCGGTTTTTTCCAGAAGATGCACGAGGGCATCAGTGCCCCTTCATGTTGTGCCTTCATCCACTGGGTTGCCTTCGAAGAGGTGTCCGGGCATCAGGTTCTTCTCAAGAGCAGACCGGGAAATCGGAGTCTTTTGGCATGTGGCACCGCCCACGAGGCTATGTCAGGAATTTGCTCGTGAGACCGGCCTCATCATGAGGTGCCCCGGGAAGGTTAGGAACCCCTTCCAAACAAAATAGGGGAATCGACCCTCCTGTCGCGATAAGGAGGGGAGAAGGGGCACAGATGAAGTGGTGCCAGGAACCTCGCTTTTCCCCTCGAGTGAGACCGGTATGTCGGGGAACTTTTGGGGTCACATCAAGGGTTCCAAGCACCGTTTCACACTTGAAGAAGGAACGTGTGACTTCTCTTGAGACCCTTTATCGGGCAAGGGCCTCATCTTGAGATGAGGGGGGAACTACGTGGTTTCCTTCGAGTTGCAGCAGGATTCTCGCGTTACAACGGGGAATTCGGGCTTCCTCTTGTGTTGGTCCAGGGAAGTCCAATCTTCCATTCGAGTTTCGAGGGAGAGCTGGGGGTTGCTCTTGAGTCACTTTTGGGCAAAATAGACCTCATCTAGGCTTGAGTCCAGGACATAATGTTCCTCTCCAGGGGCGACAGGGATCACGGGGTTGCATTCCAGACTAACCCAGGGAGTCAGGCATAGTCTCGAGTTGAGGTAAAAGACTCCGCTCTCCTCTCGAGTCGCGACGCGGATCTCTTGGAGCCCACTGAGTGGCCTAAAGGGAGTCAAGCCTCCTGTGGATTTTGGAGAGAGGACTCGGGTTTGCCTTCCAGGCCATGCAGGAAAAGAAGGCCCTGATTTCGAGATGACATGGGCGTGCCGTGGGTTTTCTCGAGGTGCGGTGCCTCTGTGGGGTTTCTCACGAGGTACGACGGGGAGCTCAGGGAGCCTCTCTTGTGGCGCCAGGGAAGTCGGGTCTCCATGCATCTGGTGAGGGGGACTGCGTCATTGCTCTCGAGTCATGGTAGGGGAATCAGGCCTCAAGACTGTTTGAAGAAGGACTCTTGAGGTCTTTCTCCGGTCGCGGCAGGAAACCCTGGGTTCCCTCGACTTGTGTCGCTGACCTCAGGGAGCTTCTCAGGTTACTTCTGAGAAGTCAGGGATACTGTGGAGTTGGGATGGGACTCTCGGGACTCCACTGGGTTTGGTGCAAAGGAAGAGGGCCTCATCTCGAGTTGAGGCAGGAACCTCAGGTTTCCTCTCCTGATTTCCCTGGCGCTGAATCTGACTCGGATCAAAGGGTACCTGCAGAAATGTGACAGAGGAGTCAGGCCTTGTCTTGTGTGGAGGAATGGAAATCCACTTGCCTCTCGAGTTGTTCACGGGGTGACAGGTCCCTTGTGGAGCTGTGTATGGAACCTGCGGGTTTTTCCAGACAATGCACTGTGGTGTCATTGTCCCTTCGTGTTGTAGCTTCATCCTCAAGGTTGCCTTCGAAGAGGTGTCCGGGCATCAGGTTCTTATCAAGAGCGGACTGGGAAATCGGGGTCTTTAGGCATGTGGCACCAACCACGAGGCTACGTCTTGAATATCCTCGTGAGACCGGCCACATCCTGAGGTGCTCCGGGAAAGTCGGGAAAGCCTTCCAGACAAAGCAGGGGAATCGACCCTCCTGTCGCCATCAGGAGGGGAGAAGGGTCTCAGATGAAGTGGTGCCGGGAATTTCGGTGTTCCCCTCGAGTGAGACCGGTATGTTGGGGAACTTTTGGGGTCGCATCAAGGGTGCCAAGTACCATTTCGTACTTCAAGACAGAACGTGGGACTTCTCTTGAGACCTTCTATTGGGCAAGGGCCTTATTTTGCAATGACGGGGGACCTATGTGGTTTTTCTCGAGTTGCGGCGGGATTCTCAAGTTACGATAGGGAATTCAGGCTTCCTCTTGTGTTGGCCCAGTGAAGTCCAATCTTCCATTCGAGTTGCAATGGAGAGCTGGGTATTGCGCTCGAATCACTGCAGGGCAAAGAGACCACATCTAGGCTTGTGTCAAGGACCTAATGTTCCTCTCCAGGGGCGACAAGGATCTCGGGGTAGCATTCCAGACTAACCCGGGGGAGTCAGGTCTCCTCTAGAGGGGAAGCAAAGGACTCAACTCTCCTCTAGAGTCACAACGGGTATCTCTTGGAGCGCACTGAGTGGCCTAAGGGAGTCAAGCCTCCAGTGGAGTTTGGAGAGAGGATTCGGGATTGCTCTCCAGGCCATGCAGGAAAAGAAGGCCCTCCTCTCGTGATGACGGGGACATCTCGTGGGGTTTATCGAGCTGCGGAGCCAGTGCGGGGTTTCTGACGAGGTACGACGGGGAGCTCAGGGAGCCTCTCGGGTGGCACCAATGAAGTCAGGTCTCCATTCACGTGGCGAGGGGGAGCACGTCATTGCTCTCGAGTCATTGTAGGGGAATAGGGCCTCAATACGTGTTGAAGATGGACTCTTGAGGTCTTTCTCAGGTCAGAGCAGGAAATCCTGGGTTCCCTCAACTTGTGCCAGTGACCTCAGGGAGCTTCTCAGGATGCCTCTGAGAATTCAGGGATACAGTGAAGTTGGATGGGCCTCTCCAGACTTCAGTGGGTGTGGGGAAATGTAAGAGGGCCTCATCTCGAGATGAGGCAGGAACCTCAGGGTTCCTCTTTATTTCTGACTCGGATCACAGGGTCCCTGTAAATTTGGGACTGGAGAGTCAGGCCCAGTCTTGTGTGAAGGAATGGAACTCCGCTTGCCTCTCGAGTTGTTCACGGGGTGACAGACCACTTGTGGAGCTGTGTGTGGAACCTGCGGGTTTCTCCGAACTATGCACGGGGTTGTCAGTGCTCCTTCGTGTTGTGCCTTCATCCACAGGGTTGCCTTCGAAGAGGTGTCCAGGCATCGGTTTCCTAACAGAAGCGGACCGGGAAATCAGGGTCTTTGGCATGTGGCACGACCAACGAAGCTACGTCTCGAATTTCCTCGTGAGACCTGCCTCACTCTGAGGTGCGCCTGGAAGTCGTGACCTCTTCCAGACAAAGCAGGGGAATGGACCCGCCTTTCACGATCAGGAGGGGAGAAGGGGCTCAGATGAAGTGGAGCCGGGAGCCTCGGTGTTCCCCTTGAGTGAGACCGGTATGTCGGGGAACTTTTGTTGTCGCATCAAGGGTGCCAAGTACCGTTTCACACTGCAAGTCCGAACGTGGGACTTCTCTTGAGAATCTGTAGCGGGCAAGGGCCTCATCTTGCCATGAGGAGGGAACCACGTGGTGTTTCTAGAGTTGCGGCAGCATTCTCGATTTATGACGGGGAATTCAGGCTTCGTTTTGTGTTGGCCCAGGGAAGTCCATTCTTCCATTCGAGTTGTGAGGGAGTGCTGGTGATTGATCATCAGTCACTGCACGACAAGCTAGGCCCCATCTAGGCATGTGTCCAGGACCTAATGTTCCTCTCCAGGGGCGACACAGATCCCACGGTCGCATTCCAGACTGACCCATGGAGTCAGGCCTCATCTAGAGGGGGAGAAAAGGATTCTGCTCTCCTTTCGAGTCGTGACGGCTATCTCTTGGAGCCCACTGAGTGGCCTAAAGGGAGTCAAGCCTCCTTTGGAGTTTGGAGAGTGTACTCGGGATTGCTCTCCAGGCCATGCAGTAAAAGAAGGCCCTCATCACGCGATAATGGGGGCGTCTCGTGGGTTTTCTCGAGCTGCGGCACCAGTGTGGGGTTGCTCATGAGGTACAACAGGGAGATCAGGGAGCCTCTCATGTGGCGCCAGGGAAGTCAGGTCTCCATGCGCGTGCCGAGGGGTAGCCCGTCATTGTTCTCGAGTCATGGTAGAGGAATCGGGCCTCAAGTCGCATTGAAGAAGGACTCTTGAGGTCTTTCTCGGGTTGCGGCAGGAAATTCTGGGTTCCCTCAACTTGTGTCAGTGACCTCAGGGAGCTTCTCAGGGTGCCTCTGAGAAATCAGGGATACTGTGGATTTGGGAGGGGTGTTTCGGGACTCCACTGGGTTTGGTGCAATCGAAGTGGGCCTCATCTGGAGTTGAGGCGGGAACTTCAGCGTTTCTCTACATTTCTGACTCCCATCGCAGGGTCCCTGCAGAATTGGGACAGGAGAGTCAGGCCTCGTCTTGTGTGGAGGAATGGAACTCCGCTTGCCTCTCGAGTTGTTCATGGGGTGACAGGCCACTTGTTGAGCTGTATGTGGAACATGCGGGTTTTTCTGGATGATGCATGGGGGTGTCATTGCCCCTTCGTTGTTGTGACTTCTTCCACAGGGTTGCCTTCGAAGAGCTGTCCGGGAATCAGGTTCTTATCAAGATCGTACCGGGAAATCGGGGTCTTACAGCATGTGGCACCACCCATGAGGCTATTTCTCAAATTTCCTCGTGAGACTGGCCTCATCCTGAGGTGCGCCAGGAAGGCCGGGAACCACTTGCAGACAAAGCAGTGGAATCGACCCTCGTGTCGTGATCATGAGGGGAGAAGGGGCTCAGATGAAGTGGTGCCGAGAACCTCTGTGTTCCCCTCAAGTGATACCGGTATATTGGGGAACTTTTGGGGTCGCATGCAGGGTGCCAAATACGGTTTCCCACTTCAAGATGGAACGTGGGACTTCTCTTGAGACGCTGTAGCGGGCAAGGGCCTCATCTTGCGATGACAAGGGAACCACGTGGTTTTTCTCGAGTTGCGGCGGGATTCTCGAGTTACGACAGGGAATTCAGGCTTCCTCTTGTGTTGGCCCAGGAAGTCCAATCTTCCATTCGAGTTACGAGGGAGAGCTGGGGGTTGCACTCGAGTCACTGCAGGGCAAAGAGACCTCATCTAGGCTTGTGTCCAGGACAAAATGTTCCTCTCCAGGGGCGACAGGGATATCGGGGTCGCATTCCAGTCTCACCCGGTGGGTCAGGCCTTGTCTCGAGGAGAAGCAAAGGACTCTGCTCTCCTCTCGAGTCGCGACGCGGATCGCTTGGAGCCCACTGAGTGGCCTAAAGGGAGTCAGGCCTCCTGTGGAGTTTGGAGAGAGGACTCCGGATTGCTCTCCAGAACATGCAGGAAAAGAAGGCCCTCATCTAACAATGACGGGGCCTCTCGTGGGTTTCCTCAAGCTGTGGCGCCAGTGTGGAGTTTCTCACGAGGTACGATGGGGATATCAGGGAGCCTCTAAGGTGGCGCCAGGGAAGACAGGTCTCCATGCCGTAGGGAGGGGGAGCACGGCATTGCTCTTGAGTCAGGGTAGGGGAATTGGGCCTCAAGATCCTCTGAAGAAAGACTCTCTAGGTCTTTCTTGGGATGTGGCAGGAAACCCTGGGTTCCCTCGAATTGTGCTGGTGACTTTACGGAGCTTTTCAGGGTGCGTATGAGGGCTCAGGGATACTGTGGAATTGGGAGGGGCCTCTCGGGACTCCACTGGGTTTGGTGCAATAGAAGAGGGCCTCATCTCGAGTTGAGGCAGGAACCTCAGGGTTCCTCTTCATTTCTGACTCCGATCGCAGGGTCCCTGCAGAGTTGGGACAGGAGAGTCAGGCCTCGTCTTGTGTGGAGTAATGGAACTCTGCTTGCCTCTCGAGTTGTTCACGGGGTGACAGGCCACTTCTCGAGCTGTATGTGGAAACTGCGGGTTTTTCCGGACGATGCAATGCGGTGTCTGTGCCCCTTCGTGTTGTGCCTTCCTCCACAGGGTTGTCTTCGAAGAGGTGTCCAGGATTCGGGTTCTTATGAAATTCGGACTGGGCATCGGGGTTTTGGCATGTGGCACCACCCACGATCCTATGTTTCGAATTTGCTCGTGAGACCGTCCTCATCCTGAAGTGCGCCGGGAAGGTCGGGAACCCCTTCCAGACAAAGCAGGGGAATCGACCCTCCTGTCGCAATCAGGAGGGGAGAAGGGGCTCAGATGAAGTGGTGACAGGAACCTCGGTATTCCCCTCGAGTGAGACTGGTATGTAGGGGAACTTTTCGGGTCGCAAGGGTGCCAAGTACCGTTTCCCCATTCAAGACGGAACGTGGGACTTCTCTTGAGATGCTGTAGCTGGCAAGGGCATCATCTTGTGATGACGGAGAAACCACGTGGTTTTCTCGAGTTGTGGCGAGATTCTCGAGTTATGACGTAGAATTCAGGCTTCCTCTTGTGTTGGCCCAGGGAAGCCCAATCTTCCATTCGAGTTCCAGGGAGAGCTGGGGATTGCTCTCGAGTCACTGCAGGGCAACAGAGACCTCATCTAGGCTTGTGTCCAGGACCTAAGGTTCCTCTTCAGGGGCAACAGGGATCTCGGGGCTCCATTCCAGACTCACCTGGGGAGTCAGATCTTGTCTCAATGGGATGCAAAGGAGTCCGCTCTCCTCTCGAGTCGCGACGGTTTTCCATTGCAGCTGCTGAGTGGCCTAAGGGAGTAAAGCCTCCTGTGGAGTTTGGAAAGAGGACTCGGGATTGCACTCCAGGCCATGAAGGAAAAGAAGGCCCCCATTTCGCGATGGCGGGGGCATCTCGTGGGTTTTCTCGAGCTGCGGCACCAGTGTGGGGTTTCTCACGAGGTACGACCGGGATCTCAGGGAGCCTCTCGTGTGGCGCCAGATAAGTCCGGTCTCCATGCGCGTAGCGAGGGGGAGCGTGTCATTTCGCTCGAGTCATGGTAGGGGAATCGGGCCTCAAGACGCGTTGAAGAAGGACTCTTGAGGTCTTTCTCAGGTCGCGGCAGGAAACCCTTTGTTCCCTCGTCTTCTGCCGGTGACCTCAGGGAGCTTCTCAGGCTGCCTTGAGAATCAGGGATACTGTGGAGTTGCGAGGGGCCTCTCGGGACTCCACTGGGTTTGGTGCAATGGAAGAGAGCCTCATCTCAATTGGAGCAGAAAACTCAGGGATCCTCTCCTGACTTCCCTGGCGCCGGATCTGACTCGGATCGCAGGGTCCCAGCAGAGTTGGGACAGGAGAGTCAGGCCTCAGCTTGTGTGGAGGAAAGGAACTCCTCTTGACTCTCGAGTTGTTTACAGGGTGACAGCCCACTTGTCGAGCTGTGTGTGGAACCTGAGGGTTTTTCCAGCCAATGCCCAGGGGTGTCAGTGCCCCTTCATGTTGTGCATTCATCCACAGGGTTGCCTTCAAAGCGGTGTCCGGGCATCGGGTTCTTCTCAAGAGCGGACTGGGCAATCAGGGTATTTCGGTATGTGGCACCACCCACGAGGCTACGTCTCAAATTTCCTCGTTATACCAGCATCATCCTGAGGTGTGCCGTGAAGGTGGGAACCCCTTTCAGACAAAGCAGGGGAATCGACCCTCCTGTCACAATCAGGAGTGGAGAAGGGGCTCAGATGAAGTGGTTCTGGGAAACTCGGTGTTCTCCTCTAGTGAGACCGGTATGTTGGGGAACTTTTGGGGTCTCATCAAGGTTGCCAAGTACCGTTTCGCACTTCAAAATGGAATCGGGACCTCTCTTGAGACGCCGTCCCGGGCAAGGGCATTATCTTGCGACGACTAGGGAACCACGTGGTTTTTCTCGAGTTGCGGCGGGATTCTAGACTTATGGCGTGGAATTCAGGCTTCCTCTTGTGTTGGCCTAGGGAAGTCCCGTCTTCCATTCGAGTTGCGATGGAGAGCTGGGGGTTGTCTTTGAATCACTGCAGGGCAAAAGAGACCTCATCTAGGCATGCGTGCAGGAACTAATGTTCCTCTCCAGGGGCGACACAGATCCCGGGATAGCATTCCACACTGACCAGGGGAGTCAGGTCTCGTCTAGAGGGGAAGGAAAGGACTCTGCTCTCCTTTCGAGTCGCGACGGGTATATCTTGGAGCCCACTGAGTGGCCTAAAGGGAGTCAAGCCTCCTGTGGTGTTTGGAGAGTGGACTCGGGATTGCTCTCCAGGCCATGCAGGAAAAGAAGGCCTTCATCTCGCATTGACGGTGACGTCTCCTGGGTTTTCTCGAGCTTCGGCGCCAGTGTGGGGTTGCTCACGAGGTATGACAGGGAGCTCAGGAAGCCTTTAGTGTGGCGCCAGGGAAGTCAGGTCTCCATGCGCGTGTCGAGGGGGAGCGCGTCATAGTTCTCGAGTCATGGAAGAGGAGTAGGGCCTCAAGCGGCATTGAAGAAGGACTCTCTAGGTCTTTCTCGGGTTGCGGCAGGAAATTCTGGGTTCCCTCGACTTGTTTCAGTGACCTCAGAGAGCTTCTCATGGTGCCTCTGAGAAATCAGGGATTCTGTGGATTTAGGAGGGGCGTCTCAGAACTCCACTGGGTTTTGTGCAATCTAAGTGGGCCTCATCTGGAGTTGAGGCTGGAACCTCAGGGTTCCTCTCCATTTCTGACTCCGATCGCAGGGTCCATACAGAGTTGGGACAGTAGAGTCAGGCCTCGGCTTGTGTGGAGGAATGGAACTCTGCTTGCCTCCCAAGTTGTTCACGAGGTGACAGGCCACTTGTCGAGCTGTATGTGGAACCTGTGGGTTTTTCCGGATGATGCACGGGGTTGTCAATGCCCCTTCGTGTTGTGACTTCATCCACAGGGTTGCCTTCGAAGAGGTGTCCGGGCATCGGGTTCTTATGAAGAGCGGACCAGGAAATCGGGGTCTTTCGGCATGTGGCACCACACACGAGGCTACCTCTCGAATTTCCTCTTGAGACTGGGCTCATCCTGAGGTGCGCTGGGAAGGTCGAGAAAGCCTTCCAGACAAAGCAGGTTAATCGACCCTCCTGTCGCGATCAGGAGGGGAGAAGGGGCTCAGATGAAGTGGTGCTGGGAACCTCGGGGTTCCCCTCGAGTGAGACCGGTATGTCAGGGAACTTTTGGGGTCGCATCAAGGGTGCCAAGTACCGTTTTGCACTTCAAGATGGAACGTGGGACTTCTCTTCAGACGCTGTAGCTGGCAAGGGCCTTATCTTTCGATGACGAGGGAACCACGTGGTTTTTCTCGAGTAGCGGCAGGATTCTTGATTTATGACAGGGAATTCAGGCTTCCTCTTGTGTTGGCCCAGGGAAGTCCAATCTTCCATTCGAGTTGCGAGGGAGAGCTTGGGGTTGCGCTTGAGTCACTACAGGGCAAAAGAGACCTCATTTCGGCTTGTGTCCAGGACCTAATGTTCCACTCTAGGGGCGACAGGGATCTCGGGGTTGCATTCCAGACTCACCCGGTGAGTCAGGCCTCATCTCGAGGGGAAGCAAAGGACTCCGCTCTTCTCTCGAGTAGAGACGTATTTCTCTTGGAGCCCACTGAGTGACCTGAAATGATTCAAGCCTCCCGTGGAGTTTTGAGATAGGACTCGGGATTGCTCTCCAGGCCATGCATGAAAAGTAGGCCCTCATCTCGCGATGACGGGGGGCGTCTCGTGGATTTTCTCGAGCTGCGGCGCCAGTGTGTGGTTTCTCACGAGGTACGACGGGGAGCTCAGGGTGCCTCTCTTGTCCTGCCAGAGAAGTCAGGTCTCCATGGGCATGAAGAGGGAGAGCGAGTTATTGCTCTCGAGTCATGGTTGGGGAAGCGGGATTCAGGACGCATTGAAGAAGGACTCTCGAGGTCTTACTCGGGTTGAGGCAGGAAACCCTGTGTTCCCTCGACTTGTGACAGTGACCTCAGCGTGCTTCACAGGGTGCCTCTGAGAAGTCAGGGATTCTGTGGAGTTGGGAGGGGCCTCTTGGGACTCCACTGGGTTTGGTGCAATGGAAGAGGGCCTCATCTCGAGTGGAGGCAGGAACCTCAGGTTTCCTCTTCATTTCTGACACCGATCGCAGGACTCTGCAGTTGTGAGAGGAGAGTCAGGCCTCGTCTTGTGTGGAGGAATGGAACTCCGCTTGCCTCTAGAGTTTTCACATGGTTACAGACTACTTGTCGCGCTGTATGTTGAACCTGCAGAATATTCCGGAAGAAGAACAGAGTGTGTCAGGGCCCCTTCGTGTTGTGCCTTCATCCACAGGGATAACTTCAAAGAGGTGTCTGGGCATCGGGTTCTTATCAAGAGGGTACCGGGAAATCGGGGTATTTCAGCATGTGGCACCACCCATGAGGCTTCATCTCAAATTTTCTCATGAGACCGGCCTCATCCTAAGGTGCGCAGGGAAGGTTGGGAACCCCTTCCAGAAAAATCAAGGGAATCCCCCCTCCTGTCGCGATCAGGAGGGGAGAAGGGGCTCAGATAAAATGGTGCCGGGAGCCTTGGTGTTCCCCTCGAGTGAGAACGGTATGTCCGGGAACTTTTGGGTCGCATCAAGGGTGCCAAATACCATTTCGAACTTCAAGACAGAATGCAGGACTTCTCTTGAGACACTGTAGCGGGCAAGGGCCTCATCTTGCCATGTAGGGGGAACCACGTGGTTTTTCTCGAGTTGCGGCGGGATTCTCGAGTTATGACGAGGAATTCAGGCTTCCTCTTGTGTTGGCCCAGGGAAGTCCAATTTTCCATTCGAGTTGCGAGGGAGAGCTGGGGACTGCTCTCGAATCACTGCAGGGCCAAATAGACCTTATCTAGGCTAGTGTCCAAGACCTAATGTACCTCTTCAGGGGCCACAGGATTCTCTGCGTTGCAATCCAGATTCACCCAGGGAGTCAGGCCTCGTCTTGCAGGGAAGCAAAGGACTCCGGTCTCCTCCCAAGTCGCCACGGGTACCTCTTGGAACACACTGAGTGGCCTAAATGTTGTGAAGCCTCCTGTGGCGTTTGGAGAGAGGACTCGGGATTGTTCTCCAGGCCATGCAGGAAAATGAGGCCCTCATCTCGCGATGATAGGGGCGTCTCGTGGGTTTTCGCGAGCTGTGGCGCCAGTGTGGGGTTTCTCACGAGGTATGCCGGGGAGCTCAGGGAGCCTATCGTGTGGCACCAGGGAAGTCATGTCTCCATGCGCATAGCGAGTCGGAGCTCGACATTGCTCTAGAGACATGGTAGGTGAATCGGGCCTCAAGAGGCTTTGAAGAAGGACTCTCGAGGTCTTTTTCGGGTTGCAGCAGGAAACACTGGGTTCCCTCAACTTGTGCCAGTGACCTCAGGGAGGTTCACAGAGTGCCTCTGAGAAGTCAGGGTTTCTGTGGTGTTGTGAAGGGCCTCTCAGTACTCCACTAGGTTTGGTGCAATGGAAGAGGCCCCATCTCGAGTGGAGGAAGGAACCTCAGGGTTCCTCTCCATTTCTGCCTGTTCGCAGGGTCCCTGCAGCTTTGGGACAGGAGAGTCAGGCTTCGTCTTGTGTGGAGGAATGGAACTCCGCTTGCCTCACGAGTTGTTCATGGGGTGACAGGCCACTTCTCGAGCTGTATGTGGAGAATGCGGGTTTTCCGGAACATGCATGGGGATGTCAGTGCCTCTTCGTTTTGTGGCTTCATCCACAGGGTTTCCTAGGAAGAGGTGTCCGGACTTCGGGTTCTTATCAAGACCGGAAGGGAAATCGGAGTCTTTGGGCATGTGGTACCACCCATGAGGCTACGTCTCGAATTTCCTCGTGAGACCGGCATCATCCTGAGGTTCGCCGGGAAGGCAGGGAAACCCTTCTAGACAAAGCAGGAGAATCGACCCTCCTGTCGCAATCAGGAGGGGAGAAGGGGCTCAGATGAAGTGGTGCCGGGAACCTCAGTGTACCCCTCGAGTGAGACCAGGGTTTCGGGGAACTTTTGGTGTTGCATCAAGGGTGCCAAGTACCCTTTCGCACTTCAAGACAGAACGTGGGACTTCTCTTGAGAAGCTGTAATGGGCAAGGGCCTCATCTTGCGATGACGGGGGAACCACGTCGTTTTTCTTGAGTTGTGGCGGGATTCTCGAGGTACGACGGAGAATACAGGCTTCCTCTTATGTTGGCCCAGGGAAGTCCAATCTTCCATTCGAGTTGTGAGGCAGAGCTGGGGATTGCTCTCGAGTCCTTGCAGGTCAAAATTGACCTCATCTAGGATTGTGTCCAGGACCTAATGTTCCTCTCCAGGGGAGACAGGGATCTCGGGGTTGCATTCCAGACTCACCCGGGAGTCAGGCCTAGTCTCGAGGGGAAGCAAAGGACTCCGCTCTCCTCTCGAGTCTCGACGGGTACCTCTTGGAGCCCACTGCGTGGCCTAAAGGGAGTCAAGCATCCTGTGGAGTTTCGACAGAGGACTCGGCATTGCTCTCAAGGCCAGGCCCGAAAAGAAGGCCCTCATGTCGCGATGACAGGGGCGTCTCGTAGGTTTTCTCGAGCTGCGACGCCAGTGTGAGGTTGCTCACGAGGTATGACGGGGAGGTCAGGGAGCCTTTCGTGTGGCACCAGGTAAGTCAGATCTCCATGTGCGTGGCGAAGGGGAGTGGGTCATTGCTCTCGAGTCATGGTAGGGGAATAGGGCCTCAAGACGCGTTGAAGAAGGACTCTCGAAGTCTTTCTCCGGTTGTGGCAGGAAACACTGGGTTACCTCGACTTGTGCTGGTGACCTCAGGGAGCTTCTCAGGGTGCCTCTGAGAAGTCAGGGATACCATGGAGTTAGGAGGGTCCTCTCGGGACATCACTGTGTTTGGTGCAATGGAAGAGGGCCTTATCTGGAGTTGAGGCAGGAACCTCAGGGTTCCACTCCATTTCTGATTCCAATCGCAGGGACCCTGCAGAGTTGGGACAGGAGAGTCAGGCCTTGTCTTGTGTGGAGGAATGGAACTCCGCTTGCCTCTCGAGTTGTTCATGGGGTGACAGGCCACTTGTCGAGCTGTGTGTGGAACTTGCGTGTTTTTCCAGAAGATGCACGGGGGTGTCAGTGACCCTTCGTGTTGTGCCTTCCCCCACAGGGTTGCCTTCGAAGAGGTGTCCAGGCATCGGTTTCTTCTCAAGAGCGAACCGGGAAATTGTGGTCTTTCAGCATGTGGCACCACTCACGAGGCTACGTTTTCAATTTCCTCGTGAGACTGGCCTCATCCTGAGGTGCTTCGGGAAGGTCGGGAACCCCTTCCAGACAAAGCAGGGGAGTCGACCCTCCTTTCGAGATGAGGAGGGGAGAAGGGGCTCAGATGAAGTGGTGCCCGGAACCTTGGTGTATCCCTCGAGTGAGACTGGTGTTTCGGGGAACTTTTGGGGGTGCATCAAGGGTGCCAAGTACCATTTCACACTTCAAGACGGAACGTGGGACTTCACTTGAGACTCTCTAGCGGGCAAGGGCCTCATCTTGCGGTGATGGGGGAACCACGTGGTTTTTCTCGAGTTGTGCCAGGATTCTCGAGTATGACATGGAATTCAGGGTTCCTCTTGTGTTGGCCCAGGGAAGTCCAATCTTCCATTCAAGTTGCGAGGGAGAGCTGGGGTTGCACTCGAATCATTGCAGGGCAAAAGCGACCTCATATAGGCTTGTGTCCAAGACCTAATATTCCTCTCCAGGGGTGACAGGGATCTCGGAGTTGCATTCCAGACTCACACAGGGAGTCAGGCCTCTTCTCGAAGGAAAGCAAAGGACTCCACTCTCTTCTCGAGTCGCGTCGGGTATGTCTTGGAGCCCACTGAGTGGCTTAAAGGGAGTCAATACTCCTGTGGAGTTTGGAAAGAGTACTCGGGATTGCTCTCCAGGGCATGTAGGAAAAGAAGGCCCTCATCTCACGATGACGGGGGTGTCTCGTGGGTTTTCTCGAGTTGCGGGGCCAGTGTCGGGTTGCTCACGAGGTACGACAGGGAGTTAAGGGAGCCCCTCGTGTGCCACCAGGGAAGTCAGGTCTCCATGTGTGTGGTGAGGGGGAGCGTGTCATTGCTCTCGAGTCATGGTACGCGAATCGGGCCACAAGACGCGTTGAAGAAGGACTCCCGAGGTCTTTCTCGGGTTGCAGCAGGAAACCCTGGGTTCCCTCGACTTGTGCTGGTGACATCAGGGTGTCTCTGAGAGGTCAGGGACTCTGTGGAGTTAGGAGGGGCCTCTCGGAACTCCACTGGGTTTGGTGCAATGGAAGAGGTCCTCATCTCGATTTGAGGCAGGAACCTCAGGGTTCCTCTCCTGACTTCCATGGCGCTGGATCTGACTCGGATCTCAGGGTCCCTGTAGAGTTTAGACAGGAGAGTCAGGCCTCGTCTTGTGTGGAGGAATGGAACTCCGCTTGCCTCTCGAGTTGTTCAAGGGATGACAAGGCACTTGTCGAGCTCTATGTGCAACCTACGGGTTTTTCTGGACGATGCACGAGGATTTCAGTGCCCCTTCTTGTTGTGCCTTCATCCACAGTGTTTCCTCCAAAGATGTGTCCGGGCCTCGGTTTCTTATCAAGAGTGGACTGGAAATCGTGGTCTTTTGGCATGTGGCACCACCCACGAAGCTACGACTCGAATTTCCTCTTGAGACCTGCCTCATCCTGAGGAGCGGGGGGAAGTGGGGAACCCCTTCCATACAAAGCAGGTGAATAGGCCCTCCTGTCACAATCAGGAGGGAGAAGGGGCTCAGATGAATTGGTGCTGGGAACCTCAGTGTTCCCCCAGAGTGAGATTGGTATGTCAGGGAACTTTGGGGGTGGCATCAAGAGTTCCAAATACCGATTCGCACTACAAGATGGAATGTGGGACGTCTCTTGAGACGCTATAGCGACAAGGGCCTCATCTGGAGATGACGGGGAAACCACATGGTTTTTCTCGAGTTGCAGCAGGATTCTCGCGTTACAACGGGGAATTCGGGCTTCCTCTTGTGTTGGTCCAGGGAAGTCCAATCTTCCATTCGAGTTGCGAGGGAGAGCTTGGGGTTGCGCTTGAGTCACTACAGAGCAAAGGAGACCTCATTTCGGCTTGTGTCCAAGACCTAATGTTCCACTCTAGGGGTGACAGGGATCTCGGGGTTGCATTCCAGACTCACCTGGGGAGTCAGGCCTCGTCTTAAGGGGAAGCAAAAGATTCCTCTCTACTCTCGAGTCGCAACGGGTATCTCTTCGAGCCCACTGAGTGGCCTACACTGAATCAAGCCTCCTGTGGAGTTTGGAGAGAGGACTAGGGATTGCTATCCAGGATGCAGGAAAACAAACCCTCATCTCGGGATGACGGAGGAGTCACATGGGTTTTCTCGAGCTGTGGTGCCAGTGTGGGGTTTCTCACGATTTACGCCGGGGAGCTCAGGGAGCCTCTCGTGTGGTGCCAGGGAAGTCAGGTCTCCATGCCCATGGTGAGGAGGAGCGGGACATTGCTCTCGAGTCATGGTAGGGGAATCGGGCCTCAAGACGCGTTGAAGAAGGACTCTCAATGTGTTTTCGGGTTGTGGCAGGAATCTGTGTGTTTCTTCGACTTGTGCCAGTGACCTCAGGGAGCTTCACAGGGTGCCTCTGTGAAGTCAGGGATTCTGTGGAGTTGGGAGGGGCCTCTCGGGGCTCCACTGGGAGGCGCAATGTAAGAGGGCCTCATCTCGAGATGAGGCAGGATCCTCAGGGTTCCTCTCTATTTCTGACTCGGATCGCAGGGTCCCTGCAAATTTGGGACAGGAGAGTCAGGCCCCGTCTTGTGTGAAGGAATGGAACTCTGCTTTCCTCTCGAGTTGATCATGGGGTGACAGGCCACTTGTTGAGCTGTTTTTGTAATCTTGGGTTTTTCTGGACAATGAATGGGGGTGTCAGTGCCCATTTGTGTTTTGCCTTCATCCACAGGGTTGCCTTCGAAGAGGTATCCATACATCGGGTTCTTATCAAAAGCGGATCGCGAAATCCGGGCCTTTTGGCATGTGTCACAACCCACGAGGCTACGTCTCGCATTTCCTCGTGAGTCCAGCCTCATCCTGAGGTGCTCCGGGAAGGTCAGGAACCCCTTCCAGACGAAGGAGGGGTATCGACCCTCCTGTTGTGATCAGGAGGGGAAAATGGGGTCAGAAGAAGTGGTGCCAGGAACCTCATTCTTCCCCTCGAGTGAGACTGGTATGTCGGGGAACTTTTGGGGTCGCATCAAGGGAGCCAAGTACCGCTTCGCACTTCAAGATGGAATGTGGCACTTCCCTTGAGACGCTGTGGCGGGCAAGGGCCTCATTTTGCCATGACGGTGGGGTCTCGTGGTTTTTCTCGAGCTGCAGTGCCAGTGTGGTGTTTCTCAAGAGGTACGACGGGGAGCTCAGGGAGCCTCTCGAGTTGTTCACGGTGTGACAGGCCACTTGTCGTGCTGTGAGTGGAACCTGCGGGTTTCGCAGACGATGCACGGTGGTGTCAGTGCCCCTTCGTGTTGTGCCTTCATCCACAGGGTTACCTTCGAAGAGGTGTCGGGGCATCGGGTTCTTATCAAGAGCGGACCAGGAAATCGGGGTCTATCGGCCTGTGGCATCATCCACAAGGCTACGTCTCGAATTTCCTCGTGAGATCAGCGTCATCCAGAGGCACGCTGGGAAGGTGGGGAACCCCTTCCATACAAAGCAGGGGAATCGACCCTCCAGTCGCGATCAGGAGGGGAGAAGCGGCTCAGATGAAGTGGTGCCGGGAAACTCAGTGTTCCCCTCGAGTGAGACCGGTATATTGGGGAACTTTTGGGGTCGCATCAAGGGTGCCAAATACTGTGTCGTACTTCAAGACTGAACGTGGTACTTCTCTTTATACGCTGTATTGGGCAAGGGCCTCATCTTGCGATGACGGGGGAGCCACGTGGTTTTTCTCGAGCTGCGGCGGGATTCTCGAGTTACAACGGGGAATTCAGGCTTCCTCTTGTGTTGGCCCAGGGAAGTCCAATCTTCCATTCGATTTGCAAGGGAGAGCTGGCGATTGCTCTCGAGTCACTGCAGGGCAAGGAGACCACATCTAGGCTTGTGTCTAGGACCTAATATTCCTCTGCAGGGGCGATAGGGATCTCGGGGTTGCATTCCAGACTCACTCCGGGCGTCAGGCCTTGTCTCGAGGGGAAGCAAAGGACTCCCCTCTCCTCTCAAGTTGCGACGTGAATCTCTTGGAGCCCACTAAGTGGCCTATGTGGAATCAAGCCTCCTGTGGAGTTTGGAGAGAGGACTCGGGATTGCTCTCCAGGCCATGCAGGAAAAGAAGGCCCTCATCTCCCAATGAAGTGGGCGTCTCGTGGGTTTTTTCGAGCTGTGGCACCGGCGCCAGTGTGGGGTTTCTCACGAGGTAGGACGGGGAGCTCGGGGAGCTTCTCATGTGCCGCCAGGGAAGTCAGGTTTCCATTAGCATGGCGAGGGGGAGCGTGTCATTGCTCTCGAGTCATGGTAGGGGAATTGGGCCTCAAGACGCGTTGAAGAAGGACTCTCGAGGTCTTCTCGTGTTGCAGCAGGAAACCCTGGGTTCCCTCTTTTAGTGCTGGTGAACTCAGGGAGCATCTCAGGGTGCCTCTGAGAACTCAGGGATACTGTGAGTTGGATGGGTTCCATCGGAACTCCACTGGGTTTGGTGCAATGGAAGGAGGCCTCATCTTGAGTTGAGGAAGGAACCTCAGGGTTCCTTTCCATTTCTGACTCCAATCGAAGGGTCCCTGCAGAGTTGGGACAGGAGAGTCAGGCCTCGTATTCTGTGGAGAAATGAACTTAGCTTGCCTCTCGAGTTGTTCACGAGGTAACAGGTCACTTGTCGAGCTGTATGTGAACCTTCAGAATTTTCCAAAAGATGCACGGGTGTTCAGGGTCCTCCTTGTTGTGCCTTCAATCCTACGGGATGCAATTCCAAGAAGTGTATACGTGCATCGTGTTCTTTTTAATAGCTGACCGGGAAATGGTGTCTTTCCGCATGTGGCACCCAACCCACGAGGCACATCTCCAATTTCTCGTGAGCCGGCCTCATCCTTATGTGAGCTGGAAGAGTCGGAACCCTTCCAACAAGCAGGGTCACATCCTTTGGATCGAGGGGAGAAGGGCTCAAATGAAGTGGTGCGGGGAACATCAGTGTTCCCTCCGAGTGAGACCGTATGTCGGGAACTTTGGGGTGCATCAAGGGTGCCAAGTACCGTTTCACACTTCAAGACTGAACGTGGTACTTCTCTTGAGATGCTGCAGCGTGCAAGGGCCTCATCTTGCAATGACGAGGGACCACATGGTTTTTCTCGAGTTGCAGAAGGATTCTCGAGTTATGACCGGGAATTCAGGCTTCCTCTTATGTTGGCCCAGGGAAGTACAATCTTCGATTCGAGTTGCAAAGGAGAGCTGGAGATTGCGCTTGAGTCTCTGCAGGCCAAAAGAGACCTCATCTAGACTTCTGTCCAAGACCTAATGTTCCTCTCCAGGGGCGACCGGGATCTCCGGGTTGCATTCCAGCCTCACCCGGGGAGTCAGGCCTCTTCTCGAAGGAAAGCAAAGGACTCCGCTCTCCTCTCGAGTCGCGTCGGGTATGTCTTGGAGCCCACTGAGTGGCCTACTCGGAGTAAAGCCTCCTGTGGAGTTGGAGAGAGGACTCGGGATTGCTCTCCAGGCCATGCAGGAGAAGAAGGCCCTCATCTCCCGATGAAGTGGGCGTCTTGTGGGTTTTTTCGAGCTGTGGCGCCGGCACCAGTGTGGGGTTTCTCACGAGGTAGGACGGGGAGCTCGGGGAGCTTCTCATGTGCCGCCAGGGAAGTCAGGTTTCCATTAGCGTGGCGAGGGGGAGTGTGTCATTGCTCTCGAGTCATGGTAGGGGCATCGGTCCTCAAGACGCGTTGAAGAAGGACTCTCGAGGTCTTCTCGTGTTGCAGCAGGAAACCCTGGGTTCCCTCGACTTGTGCAGGTGACTTCAGAGAGCTTCTGCGGTTGCATCTGAATACTGTGACTGAATACTGCATCAGGAATACTGTGGATTTGGGAGGGGCCTCTCGGGACTCCATTGGGTTTTATGCAATGGAAGAAGGCCTCATCTCCAGTGGAGGCAAAAAACTCAGTGTTCTGCTCCATTTCTGACTCCTATCGCAGGGTCCCTGCAGAGTTGTGACTGGAGAGTTCGGCCTCGTCTTGTGTGGAGGAATGGAACACCCCTTGCCTCTCGAGTTGTTCACGGAGTGACAGGCCACTTGTCGAGCTGTGTGTGGAACCTGAGGGATTTTCCGGACGATGCACAGAGGTGTCTGTGCCCCTTCGTGTTGTGCCTTCATCCACAGGGTTGCTTTCAAAGAGGTGTCCGTGCGTCGGGTTTTTCTCAAGAGCAGACCGGGCAATTGGGGTCTTTCAACATGCGGCACAACCCACGAGGGTACATCTCGAATTTCCTCGTGAGACCGGCCTCATCCTGAGGTGCGCCGGGATGGTCGGGAACCCCTTCCAGACAAAGCAGTGGAATCGACACTCCTGTCACGATCAGGAGGGGAGAAGGGGTTCAGATGAAGTGGTGCCGGTTACCTCGGTGTTCTACTCGAGTGTGACTGGCGTGTAGGGGAACTTTTATGGTCAAATCAAAGGTGCCAAGTACCACTTCCCACTTGAAGACCGAACAGGGGACTTCTCTTGAGACGCTGTAGCGGGAAAAGGCGTCCTTTTGCCATGACGAGGGAACCACCTGATGTTTCTGGAGTTACGGCGGGATTCTCGAGTTACGACGGGGAATTCAGGCTTCGTCTTGTGTTGCCCAGGGAAGTCCAGTCTTCCATTCGAGTTTCGAGGGAATGCTGGGGATTGCTCTTGAGTCACTGCAGGACAAAGTAAACCTCATCTAGCCTTGTGTCCAGGACGTAATGTTTCTCTCCAGGGGCGACAGAGATCCCGGGGTCGCATTCCAGACTGACCCGGGGAGTCAGGCCTTGTCTACAGGGAAAACAAAGGACTCTGCTCTCCTTTCAAATCGCGACGGGTATCTCTTGGGGACCACTGAGTGGCCTAATGGGATTCAAGCCTCCTGTGGAGTTTGGAGAGTGGACTCTGGATTGCTCTCCAGGCCATGCAGGAAAAGAAGGCCCTCATTTCGCGATTATGGGGGCGTCTTGTGGGTTGTCTCGAGCTGTGGCGCCAGTGTGGGGTTTCTCACGAGATACGACGGGGAGTTAAGGGAGTCCCTCGTGTGTCGCCAGGGAAGTCAGGTCTCCATGCTCGTGGAGAGGGGAAGCGCGTCATTGCTCTCGAGTCATCGTAGGGGAATCGGGACTCAAGACACGTTGAAGAAGGACTCTCAAGGACTTTCTCGGGTTGCTGCATGAAACCGTGGGTTCCCTCGACTTGTGTCGGTGACCTCAGGGAACTTCTCTGGATGCCTCTGAGAAGTCGGGGAGACCATGGAGTTGGGAGCGGTCTCTCGGGACTCCGCTGGGTTTGGTGCAATGGAAGAGGGCGTCATTTCGAGTTGAGGCAGGAACCTCAGGGTTCCTCTCCATTTCCGATTCGGATTGCAGGGTCCCTGAAGAGTTGGAAGAGGAGAGTCAGGCCTCGTCTTGTGTGGAGGAATGGAACTCCGCTTGCCTCTCGAGTTGTTCACGGGGTGACAGGCCACTTGTCGATCTCTATGTGGAACCTGCGGGATTTTCTAGACGATGCACAGGGGTGTCAGTTCCCCTTCTTATTGTGCCTTCATCCACAGGGTTACCTCCGAAGAGGTGTCCGGGCATCGGGTTCTTATCAAGAGCGGACCGGGAAATTGGGGTCTTTGAGCATGTCGCACCAACCAGGAGGCTACGTCTCGAATTACTTCGTGAGACCAGCCTCATCCTGAGGTGCGCTGGGAAGTTCCTGAACCCCTTCCAGACACAGCAGGGGAATCGACACTCCTGTCGCGATCAGGAGGGGAGTAGGGGCTCAGATGAAGTGGTGCCGGTAGTCTCGGGGTTCCCCTCGAGTGAGCGGGGTGTCGGGGAACATTTTTGGTCGCATCAAGGGTGTCAAGTACCAATTCAAACTTCAGGACGGAACGTGGGACTTCTCTTGAGACGCTGTAGCGGGCAAGGGCCTCATCTTGCGATGATGGGGGAACCACGCATTTTTTCTCGAGTTGCAGCGGGATTCTCGAGTTAAGATGGGGAATTCAGGCTTCCTCTTGTGTTGGCCCAGGGAAGTCCAGTCTTCCATTCGAGTTGCGAGTTAGAACTGGGGATTGCTCTCGAGACACTGCAGGGCCAAATAGACCTCATCTAGGCTTGTGTCCAGGACCTAATGTTCCTCTGCTGGGGCGACAGCGATCTCGGCATTGCATTCTCGACTCACCCGGGGAATCAGGCCTCGTCTCGAGGGGAAGCCAAGGACACCGCTCTCCTGTCAAGTCGCGACGGGTATATCTTGGAGCTCACTGTGTGGCCTAAAATGAGTCAAGCCTCCTGTGGAGTTTGGAGAGAGGACTCAGGATTGCTCTCCAGGCCATACAGCAAAAGAAGGCCCTCATCTCGTGAGGACTGGGGCGTCTCGTGGGTATTCTCGAGCTGCGGCTCCAGTGTGGTGTTGCTCACGAGGTATAATGGGGAGCTCAGGGAGCCTCTCCTGTGGCGCCAGGGAAGTCAGGTTTCTATGCGCGTGGCTAGGGGGAGCGCGTCATTGCTCTCGAGTCATGGTAGGGGAATCGCACCTCAAGACGCGTTGAAGAAGGACTCTCGAGGTCTTTTACGGGTTGGGGCAGGAAACCCTTGGTTCCCTCGACTTGTGCCGGTGATCTCAGGAAGGTCTAAGGGTGCCTCTGAGAAGTCAGGGATACTGTGCAGTTGGGAGGGGCCTCTCGGGACTCCACTGGGTTCGGTGCAATGGAAGAGGGCCTCATCTCGAGTGGAGGCAGGAAACTCATGTTTCCTCTCCTGACTTCCCCTGGGCCAGATCTGACTCGGATCGCAGTTTCGCTGCAGAGTTCGAACAGGAGAGTCAGGCCTCGTCTTGTGTGGAGGAATGGAACTCTGCTTGCCTCTCCAGTTGTTCACGGGGTGACAGGTCACTTCTCGAGCTGTGTGTGGTACCTGCGGGTTTCTCCGGACGATACCCGGGGGTGTCAGTGCCCCTTCGTGTTGTGCCTTCATCAAAAGGGTTATCTTCAAAGAGGTGTCCGGGCATTGGGATCTTATCAAGAGCGGACCGGGAAATCGGGGTCTTTCGGCATGTGGCATCACCCACAAGGCCACGTCTCAAATTTCCTCGTGAGACCGGCATCATCCAGAGGTGCGCTGGGAAGGTCGGGAACCCCTTCCAGACAAAGCAGGGGAATCGACCTTCCTGTTGCGATCAGGAAGGGAGAAGGGGCTCAGATGAAGTGGTGCCGGGAACCTTGGTGTTCCCCTCCAGTGAGACCGGTATGTCGGGGAACTTTTGGGGTCGCATCAAGGGTGCCAAGTACAGTGTCACACTTCAAGACTGAATGTGGTACTTCTCTTGAGACGCTGTTTCGGGCAAGGGCCTCATCTTGCAATGTCGGGGGAACCACGTGGTTTTTCTCGAGTTGCGGCGGGATTCTCGAGTTACAATGGGGAATTCAGGCTTCCTCTTGTGTTGGCCCAGGGAAGTCCAATCTTCCATTCGAGTTGCAAGGGAGAGCTGGCGATTGCTCTCGAGTCACTGCAGGGCCGAAGAGACCTCACCTAGGCGTGTGTCCGGGACCTAATATTCCTCTCCAGAGAAGGCAGGGATCTTGGGGTTGCATACCAGACTCACCCGGGGAATCAGGCCTCGTCTCGAGGGGAAGCAAAGAACTCCGCTGTCCTTTTGAGTCGCGATGGGTATCTCTTGGAGCCCACTGTGTGCCCTAAAGGGAGTCAAGCCTCCTGTGGTGTTTGGATAGAGGACTCGGGATTCCTCTCCAGGCCATGCAGGAAAAGAAGGCCCTCATCTCGCGATGATGGCGGCGTCTCGTGGGTTTTCTAGACTGCTGCGCTAGTGCCGGGTTTCTGACGAGGTACGAGAGGGAGCTCAGGGAGCCTCTCGTGTGGCGCCAGGGAAGTCAGGTCCCCATGAGATGGCTAGGGGGAGCTCGTCATTGCTCTCGAGTCATGGTAGGGTAATCGGGCCTCAAGACGGGTTGAAGAAGGACTCTCGAGGTCTTTCTCGGGTCACTGCATAAAACCCAGGGTTCCCTTGACTTGTGCCTGCGACCTCAGGGAGCTTCTCAGAGTGCCTCTGAGAAGTCAGGGATACTGTGCAGTTTGGAGGGGCCTCTCGAGACTCCTCTGCATTTGGTGGAATGTAAGAGGGACTCATCTCGAGTTGAAGCAGGAACCTCAGTGTTCCTCTCCATTTCTGACTCAGATCGCAAGGTCCCTGCATGTTGGTACAGGAGAGTCAGGCCTCGTCTTTTCTGGAGGATGGGACTCCTCTTGCCTCTCGAGTTGTTCTCGAGGTGACAGGCCACTTGTCGAGCTGTGTGTGTAACCTGCCCGTTTTTCCGGATGATGCACAGGTGTGTTAGTGCCCCTTCGTGTTGTACCTTCATACTCAAGGCTGCCTTCCAAGAGGTGTCCGAGCATCGGATTCTTATCAAGAGCGGACCGGGAAATTGGAGTCTTTCAGCAAGTGGCACCACCCACAAAGCTACGTATCGAATTTCCCCATGAGACCGGCCTCATCCTGAGTTGTGCAGGGAAGGTCGGGCCCCCTTGCAGACAAAGCAGGGGAATCGACCCACCGGTCACGATCAGGAGGGGAGAAGGGGCTTAAATGAAGTGGTGCCGGGAACCTCGGTGTTCCCCTTGAGTGAGACCGGCGTGTTGGGGGACTTTTGGGGTCGCATCAAGGGTGCCAAGTACCGTTTCGCATTTCAAGACGGAACCTGGGACATCTTTTGAAACGCTGTAGCGGGCAAGGGCCTCATCTTGCGATGACGGGAGAACCACGTGGTTTTGCTCGAGTTGCGGCGGGATTCTCGAGTTATGACCGGGAATTTAGGCTTCCTCTTGTTGGCCTTGAAATCCAATCTTCCATTCGGGTTGCGAGGGGGAGCTGGGGATTGCGCTAGAGTCACTGCAGGGCAAAAGAGACCTAATCTAGGCTTGTGTCCAGGATCTAACGTTGCTCTCCAGGGGCGACAGGGATCTCGGGTTTGCATTCCAGACTCATCCGGGGAGTCAGTTCTCACCTCGAGGGTAAGCAAAGAATTCCGCTCTCCTCTCGAGTCGCGACAGGTATCTCTTAGAGCCCACTGAGTGGCCTAAAGGGAGTCAAGCCTTCTGTGGAGTTTGGAGAGAGGACTCAGGATTGCTCTCCAAGCCATGCAGGAAAAGATGGCCCTCATCTCGCGATGACTAGGACATCTCGTGTATTTTCTCGAGCTGCAGCGCAGGTGTGGAGTTTCTCACGAGGTACGACGGGTAACTCAGGGAGACTTTCATGTGGTGCCAGGTAAGTCAGGTCTCCATGTGCGTGGCGAGGGGGAGCCCGTCATTTGTCTGGAGTCAAGGTAGGGGAATCGGGCCTCAAGACGCGTTGAAGAAGGACTCTCGAGGTCTTTCTCAGGTTGCGGCAGGAAACCCTGGGTTCCCTGGTCTTGTGCCGGTGACCTCAGGGAGCTTCTGCGTTTGCATCTGAGAAGTCAGGAATACTGTGGAGTTGGGAGGGGCCTCCCGGGACTCCACTGGGGTTTATGCAATAGAAGAGGGCCTCATCTCAAGTGGAGGCAGGAATCTCAGGGTTCCTCTCTATTTCTGACTTGGGTCGCAGGGTCCCTGCAGAGTAGGGACAAGAGTGTCACGCCTCGTCTTCTGTGGAGGAATGGATCTCCGCTTGCCTTTTGAGTTGTTCACTGGGTGACAGGACCCTTGTCAAGCTGTCTGTGGAACCTGTGAGTTTTTCCGGACGATGCACGGAGGTTTCTGTGCCCCTTCGTGTTGTGCCTTCATCCACAGGGTTGCCTTCAAAGAGGTGTCCAGGCATCGGGTTTTTCTTAAGAGCAGACAGGGCATTTCGGGTCTTTTGACATGTGGCACAACCCACGAGGCTACGTCTAGAATTTCCTCGTGAGACCGGCCTAATCCTGAGGTGCACCGGGATGATCGGGAACCCCTTCCAGCCAAACAGTGGAATCGACCCTCCTGTCGTGGTCAGAAGGGGAGAAGGGGTTCAGGTAAAGTGGTCCCGGTTACCTCGGTGTTCTCCTCGAGTGTGACCGGGATGTATGGGAACTTTTGTGGTCGCATCAAGGGTGCCAAGTACCATTTCACACTTGAAGACTGAACGAGGGACTTCTCTTGAGACTCTGTAGCAGGAAAGGGCATCCTCTTGCCGTGACAGGGGAACCACCTGGTGTTTCTGGAGTTACGGCGGGATTCTCGATTTATGATGGGGAATTCAGGCTTCGTCTTGTGTTGCCTAGGGAAGTCCAGTCTTCCATTCGAGTTTTGAGGGAGTGCTGGGGATTGCTCTTGAGTCACTGCAGGACAAAGTAAACCTCATCTAGCCTTGTGTCCAGGACGTAATGTTCCTCTCCAGGGGCGACAGAGATCCCGGGGTCGCATTCCAGACTGACCCGGGGAGTCAGGCCTCGTCTACAGGGAAAACAAAGGACTCTGCTCTCCTTTTGAATCACGACGGGTATCTCTTGGGGACCACTGAGTGGCCTAATGGGATTCAAGCCTCCTGTGGAGTTTGGAGAGTGGACTCAGGATTGCTCTCCTCGCCATGCAGGAAAAGAAGGCCCTCATCTCACGATTTCAGGGGCGTCTTGTGGGTTGTCTCGAGCTGCGACGCCAGTGTGGGGTTTCTCCCGAGGTACGACAAGGAGCTCAGGGAGCCTCTCGTGTGGCACCAGGGAAGTCAGGTCTCCATGCGCTTGGAGAGGGGGAGCGTGTCATTGCTCTCGAGTCATGGGAGGGGAATCGGGCCTCAAGACGCATTGAAGAACAAATCTCGAGGTCTTTCTCGGGTTGCGGCAGGAATCCCTGGGTTCCCTCGACTTGTGTCGGTGACCTCTGGGAACTTCTCTGGGTGCCTCTGAGAAGTCGGGGAGACCGTGGAGTTGGGAGGGGTCTCTCGGGACACCCCTGGGTTTGGTGCAATGGAAGAGGGCATCATTTCGAGTTGAGGCAGGAACCTCAGGGTTCCTCTCCATTTCCGACTCGGATTGCAGGGTCCCTGAAGAGTTGGAAGAGGAGAGTCAGGCCTCATCTTGTGTGGAGGAATGGAACTCCGCTTGCCTCTCGAGTTGTTCACAGGTTGACAGGCCACTTGTCGAGCTGTGTGTGGAACCTGCGGGTTTTTCCGGACGATGCACGTGGGTGTCAGTGCCCCTTCGTGTTGTGCCTTTATCCACAGGCTTGCCTTCGAAGAGGACTCTGATCATTGGGTTCTTATCAAGAGAGGACCGGGAAATCGGGGTCTTTCGGCATGTGGCACCACCCACGAGGCTACGTCTCGAATATCCTCGTGAGACCGGCCTCATCCTAAGGTGCGCTGTGAAGGTCTGGAAACCCTTCCAGACAAAGCACTGGAATCGACACACCTGTCGCGATCAGGAGGGCAGAAGGGGCTCAGATGAAGTGGTGCTGGGAACCTCAGTGTTCCCCTCGAGTGAGACCGGTATGTCGGGGAACTTTTGGGGTCGCATCAAAGGTGCCAAGTTCCGTTTTGCACTTCAAGAAGGAACGTGGGGCTTCTCTTCAGACCCTTCAGGGTTCAAGGGCCTCATCTTGCAATGACGAGGGAACCACGTGGTTTTTCTCGAGTTGCGGCGGCATTCTCGAGTTATGACCGGGAATTCAGGCTTCCTCTTATGTTGGCCCAGGGAAGTACAATCTTCCATTCGAGTTTCGAGGGAGAGCTGGGGATTGCGCTCGAGTCACTGCAGGCCAAAAGAGACCTCATCTAGACTTGTGTCCAGGACCTAATGTTCCTCTCCAGGGGCAACAGGGTTCTCGGGGTTGCATTCCAGACTTACCCGGGGAGTCAGGCCTAATCTTGAAGGGAAGAAAAGGACTCTGCTCTCCTCTCGAGTCTCGACGGGTATCTCTTGGAGCCCACTGAGTGGCCTAAAAGGAGTCAAGCCTCCTGTGGAGTTTGGAGAGAGGACTCAGGATTGCTCTCCAGGCCATGCAGGAAAAGATGGCCCTCTTCTCGCGATGAAGGGGACGTCTCGTGGGTTTTCTCGAGCTGCTGCGCAGGTGTGGAGTTTCTCACGAGGTACGACGGGTAACTCAGGGAGACTTCCGTGTGGCGCAATGTAAGTCAGGTCTCCATGTGCATGGCGAGAGGGAGCGCGTCATTTGTCTGGAGTCAAGGTAGGGGTTTCGGGCCTCAAGACGCGTTGAAGAAGGACTCTCGAGGTCTTTCTCAGGTTGCGGCAGGAAACCCTGGGTTCCCTCGACTTGTGCTGGTGATCTCAGGGAGCTTCTGCGTTTGCATCTGAGAAGTCAGGAATACTGTAGAGTTGGGAAGGGCCTCTCGTGACAAAACTAGGTTTTATGCAATGGAAAAGGGCCTCATCTCCATTTGAGGCAGAAACCTCAGTATTCTGCTCCATTTTTGACTCGATCACAGGGTCCCTGCAGAGTTGTGACTGGAGAGTCAGGCCTCGTCTTGTGTGGAGGAATGGAACTCTGCTTGCCTCTCGAGTTGTTCACGGGATTACAGGTAACTTGTCGAGCTATGTGTGGAACCTGCGTGTTTTTCCAGAAGATGCACAGAGGTGTCCGTGCCCCTTCGTGTTGTGCCTTCATCCACAGGGTTGCTTTCAAAGAGGTGTCCAGGCATCGGGTTTTTCTCAAAAGTGGACTGGGCAATTGGGGTTTTTGACATGTGAAACAACCCATGAGGCTACGTCTAGAATTTCCTCGTGAGAGCGGCCTCATCCTGAGGTGTGCCGGGATGATCGGGAACCCCTTCCAGACAAAGCAGTGGAATCGACCCTCCTGTCGCGGTCAGGAGGGGAGAAGGGGTTCAGATGAAGTGGTGCCAGTTACCTCGGTGTTCTCCTGGAGTGTGACCGGGGTGTAGGGGAACTTTTGTGGTCGCATCAAGGGTGCCAAGTACCATTTCGCACTTGAAGACCGAACGGGGGACTTCTCTTGAGACGCTGTAATGGGAAAGGGCATCCTCTTGCCATGACGGGGAACCACCTGGTGTTTCTGGAGTTACGGCGGGATTCTAGAATTACGACGGGGAATTCAGGCTTCATCTTGTGTAGCCCAGGGAAGTCCAGTCTTCCATTCGAGTTTCAAGGGAGTGCTGGGGATTGCTCTTGAGTCACTGCAGGACAAAGTAAACCTCATCTAGCCTTGTGTCCAGGACGTAATGTTCCTCTCCAGGGGCGACAGAGATCCCGGGGTCGCATTCCAGACTGACCCGGGGAGTCAGGCCTCGTCTACAGGGAAAACAAAGGACTCTGCTCTCCTTTCAAATTGCGACGGGTATCTCTTGGGGACCACTGAGTGGCCTAATGGGATTCAAGCCTCCTGTGGAGTTTGGAGAGTGGACTCAGGATTGCTCTCCTCGCCATGCAGGAAAAGAAGGCCCTCATCTCACGATTTCAGGGGCGTCTTGTGGGTTGTCTCGAGCTGTGGCGCCAGTGTGGGGTTCCTCACGAGGTACGACAAGAAGCTCAGGGAGCCTCTCGTGTGGCACCAGGGAAGTCAGGTCTCCATGCGCTTGGAGAGGGGGAGCGTGTCATTGCTCTCGAGTCATCGTAGGGGAATCAGGACTCAAGACGCGTTGAAGAAGGACTCTCCAGGACTTTCTCGGGTTGCTGCATGAAACCGTGGGTTCCCTCGACTTGTGCCAGAGACCTCAGGGTGCTTCCCAGGGTGCCTCTGAGAAGACAGGCATACTGTGCAGTTGGGAGGGTCCTCTCAGGCCTCCACTGGGTTTGGTGCAATGAAAGAGGGCCTCATCTCGTGTTGAGGCAGAAACCTCAGGTTTCCTCTCCATTTCTGACTCTGATTGCAGGGTCCCTGCTTAGTTGGGACAGGAGAGTCAGGCCTCGTCTTGTGTTGAGGAATGGAACTCCGCTTGCCTCTCGAGTTGTTCACGGGGTGACAGGCCACTTTTGAGCTGTGTGTGGAACCAGCGGGTTTTTCTGGACGATGCACGGTGGTGTCAGTGCCCCTTCCTGTTGTGCCTTCATCCACAGGGTGGCCTCGAAGAGGTGTCTTGGCATCGGTTTCTTATTAAGAACCAACCGGGAAATCGGTATCTTTCGCCATGTGGCATCAACACGAGGCTACTTCTCGAATTTCCAAGTGAGACCGGCCTCATCCTGAGGAGCGCCAGTAAGATCGGGAACTCCTTCCAGACAAAGCAGGGGAATCGACCCTCCTGTCGTGATCAGGAGGGGAGAAAGGGCTCAGTTGAAGTGGTGCCCGAACCTCGGTGTTCCCCTCTATTGAGACCGGTGTGTCGAGGAACATTTAGGGTCACAAAAGGGTGCTAATACCGTTTCGCCCTTGAAGATATAACGTGGGACTTCTCTTGAGATGCTGTATCGGGCAAGGGCCTTATCTTGCGATAATGGGGGAACCACGTGTTTTTTCTCAAGTTGTGTCGGGATTTTCGAGTTAAGATGGCAAATTCAGCCTTCCTCTTGTGTTGGCCCAGGAAATCCAAACTTCCATTCAAGTTGCGATGGAGTTCTGGGGGTTGCGCTCGAATCACTGCAGGGCAAAAGAGACCTCATCTAGGCTTGTGTCCAGGACCTAATGTTCCTCTGCAGGGGCGACAGGGATCTCGGGGTTGCATTCCAAACTCAGCAGTGGAGTCAGGCCTCGTCTAGAGGGGAAGCAAGGACTCCGCTCTCCTCTCGAATCGCGACCTGTATCTCTTGGAGCCCACTGAGTGGCCTAAAGATATTCAAGCCTCCTGTGGAGTTTGGAGAGAGGACTCGGGATTGCTCTCCAGGCCATGCAGGAAAAGAAGGCCCTCATCTCGCGATTACGGGGACGTCTCGTGGGTTTTCTTGTGCTGCGGCGCCAGTGTGGGATATCTGACTAGGTACTACAGGGAGCTCAGGGAGCCTCTCATGTGGCGCCTGGAAAGACAGGTCTCCATGCAAGTGGCAAGGGGGAGCGCGTCATTGCTCTCGAGTCATGGTAGGGGAATCAGACCTCAAGACTAGTTGAAGAAGGATGCTCGAGGTCTTTCTCGGGTTGCAGCAGGAAACCCTGGGATCCCTCGACTTGTGTCGGTGACCTCACAGAGCTTCGGCGGTTGCCTCTGAGAAGTCAGGGATACCTTGGAGTTGGGAGTGGCCTCTAGGGACTCCCCTTGGTTTGGTGCAATGGAAGAGGGCCTCATCTCGAGTTGAGGCAGGAACCTCAGTGTTCCTCTCCATTTCTGACTCCGATCGCAAGGTCCCTGAAGAGTTGTGACAGGAAAGTCAGGCCACATCTTGTGTAGAGGAACGGAACTCCGCTTGCCTCTCCATTTGTTAATGGGGTGACAGGCCACTTGTCGAGCTTTGTGTGGAACCTGCGTGTTTTTCCGGACCATGCACAGGCGTGTAGTTCCCCTTCCAGTTGTGCCTTCATCCACAGGGTTGCCTTCGAAGAGGTGTCCAAGCATTGGTTTCTTATAAGATCGGACCATTAAATCGGGGTCTTTCAGCGTGTGGCACCACCCACAAGGCTAAGTCTCGAATTTCCTCGTGAGACAGGCTTCATCCTGAGGTGTGCCAGGAAGGTCGGGCATCGGGTTCTTATCAAGAGTGGACCGTGAAATCAGGGTCTTTAGGAATGTGGCACCACCCACGAGCCTACGTCTCAAAATTTCCTCGAGAGACCGGCCTCATCCTGAGGTGTGCAGGGAAGGTGAGAAACCCCTTCCAGACAAAACAAGGCAATCGACCCTCCTGTTGCGATCAAGAGGGGAGAAGGGGCTCAGATGAAATGGTGCCGAGAACCTCGGTGTTCCCCTCGAGTGAAACCGGTTTGTCGGGTAACTTTTGGGGTCGCATCAAGGGTGCCAAGTACTGTTTCGAGCTTCAAAACGGAACGTGGAACTTCTCTTGAGAGGCTGTAGCGGGCAAGGGCCTCATCTTGCGATGACGCAGGAACCAGGAGTTTTTCTCGATTTGCTGCGGGATTCTCGAGTTATGACAGGAAATTCAGGCTTCCCCTTGTGTTGGCCCAGGGAAGTCCAATCTTCCATTCAAGTTGCGAGGGAGAGCTGATGATTGCGCTTGAGTCACTGCAGGGCAAAAGATACCCATCTAGGCTTGTGTCAGGACCTAATGTTCCTCCCCAAAGGCGACAGTGATATCGGGCTTGCATTCAAGACCCACCCGGGGAGTCAGGCCTCATCTCGAGGGGAAGCAAAGGACTTCGCTCTCCTCTAGAGTCGCGATGGGTATCTCTTGGAGCCAACTGAGTGGCCTAAAGGGAGTCACGTCTCCTGTGGAGTTTGGAGAGAGGAATCAGGATTGCTCTCCAGGCTATACAGAGAAAGAAGGCCCTCATCCCGCGATGAAGGGGGCGTCTCATGGGTTTTCTCGAGCTGCGGCGCCAGTGTGGGATTTCTCACGAGGTAGGATGGGGAGCTCAGGGAGCCTCTCGTGTGGTGCCAAGGAAGTCAGGTCTCCATGGGCATGGCGAGGCAGAGCGGGTCATTGCTCAAGAGTCATGGTAGGGGAATCGGGCCTCAAGACGCAATGAGGAACGACTCTCGAAGACTTTCTCTGTTCGCGGCAGGAAAACCTGGGTTCCTTCGACTTGTACCTGTTACCTCAGGGAGCTTCACAGGGTGCCTCTGAGAAGTCAGGGATACTGTGCAGTTGGGAGGGGACTCTAGGGACTCCATTGGATTTGGTTCAATGGAAGAGGGCCTCTTCTCGAGTTTTGGCAGGAACCTCAGGGTTCCTCTCCATTTCTGACTCGCATCTCAGGGTCCCTGCAGAGTTGGGACACGAGAGTCAGGCCTCATCTATTGTGGAGGAATGAAACTCCGCTTGCCTCTCCAGTTGGTCACGGGGTGACAGGCCACTTGTTGAGCTGTTTGTGGAACCTGTGGGTTTTTACAAATGATGCATGGGGGTGTCAGTGCCCCTTCATTTTGTGCCTTCATCCACAGGGTTTCCTAGGAAGATTTGTCCGGACATGGGTTCTTATGAACATTGGACAAGGAAATCAGGGTCTTTCAGAATGTGGTACCACCCAAGAGGCTACGTCTCGAATATCCTCATCAGACCGGCCTCATACTGAGGTGTGCCAGGAAGGTCGGGAACCCCTTCCAGACAAAGCAGGGGAATCGACCCTCCTGTCGGGATCAGGATGGGAGAAGAGGCTCACATGAAGTGGTGCCGGTAACCTTGGTGTACACCTCGAGTGAGACCGTGGTGTCGGGGAAATTTTAGGGCCGCATCAAAGCTGCCAATACCGTTTCTCAATTCAAGACAGAACGTGGGACTTCTATTGAGATGCTGTAGCGGGCAAGGACCTCATTTTGCGCTGACGGGGGAACCATGAGGTTTTTCTCGAGTTGTGGGGGATTCTCGAGTTACGACGGGGAATTCAGGCTTCCTCTTGTGTTGGCCCAGGGAAGTCCAAACTTCCATTCGAGTTGCAATGGAGAGTGGGGATTGCACTCGAGTCTCTACAAGGCAAAAGAGACATCATCTAGGCTTATGTCCAGGACCTAATGTTCCTCTCCAGTGGCGACATGGATCGCATTGTTGCATTTCAGACTCACCCGTGGAGTCAGGCCTCGTCTTGAAGGGAAGCAAAGGATGCTGTTCTCCTCTTGAGTCGCAACGGGTATCTCTTGGAGAACACTGAGTGGCCTAAAGGGAGTCAAGCCTTCTGTGGAGTGTGGAAAGGGGACACGAGATTGGTCTTCAGGCCATGAAGGAAAAGAAGGCCATCATCTCGCGATAACGGGGGTTTCTTGTGGGTTTCTCAAGCTGCGTCACGAGTGTGGAGTTTCTCACGAGGTATGACAGGGAGCTCAGGGAGTCTCTCGTGTGGCACCAGGAAGTCAGGTCTCCATGTATGTGGCAACCGGGAGCGCGTCATTGTTCTTGAGTCATGGTGGGGAATCGGGCCTCAAGACGCGTTGAAGAAGAACTCTCAAGGTCTTTATCGGGTTGCAGCAGGAAACACTGTGTTCCAATGACTTGTGCCGGTGACCTCAGGGAGCTTCTCAGAGTGCCTCTGAGAAGTCAGGGATACTGTGAGGTTGGGAGGGGTCTCTCGGGACTCCACTGTGTTTGGTGCAAAGGTAGAGGGCCTCATCTAGAGTGGAGGCAGGAACCTCAGGGTTCCTCTCCATTTCTGACTACGATCGAAGGGTACCTGCAGAGTTCAGAGAAGAGAGTCAGGCCTTGTTTTGTGTGAAGGAAAGGAATTCCGCTTTCCTCTCGAGTTGTTCACGGGGTGACAGGCCACTTGTCGAGCTGTGTGTGGAACATGCTGGTTTTTCCAGACGATGCACGTGGGTGTCAGTGCCCCTGCGTATTGTGCCTTCATCCAAAGTGTTGCCTTCAAAGAGGTGTCCAGGCAAAGTTTTCTTATATGGAGTGGACCGGGAGATCGGGGTCGTTTTGCTTGTGGCACCAACCTCGAGGCTACGTCTAGAATTTCCTCGTGAGACCGGCCTCATCCTGGGGGTTTTCTCACGAGGCATGACGAGGACCTCAGGGAGCCTCTCGTGCGGTGCCAGGGAAGTCATGTCTCCATGCGCATGGTGAGGGGGAGCTGGTCATCACTCTCGAGTCATGGGAAGCGACTAGGGCCTCAAGACGCGTTGAAGAAGGACTCTCGAGGTCTTTCTCGGGTGGCGGCGGGAAACCCTCGTTTCCCTCGACTTCTGCAGGAGACTATAGGGAACTTCCCAGGGTGCCTCTGAGAGGTGAGGGATGCTGTGGAGTTGGCGGGGCCTCTCGGGACTCTGCTGGGTTCGGCGCAATGGAAGAGGGCCTCATCTCGAGGGGAGGCAGGAACCTCAGGCTTCCTCTCCGATTCTGACTCCGACTGCACGGTCCCTGCAGTGTTGGGACAGGAGAGTCATGCCTCGTCTTGTCTGAGGAATGGAATTCTGGTTGCCTCTCGAGTTGTTCCGGGAGTCTCAGGCCCCTTGTCGAGCTGTGTGTAGACCCTGCGGGGTTTTCCGGATGATGCACGGGGGTGTCAGTGCCCCTTCGTGTTGTGCCTTCACTCACAGGGTTGCCTTCGAAGAGGTGTCCGGGCATCAGGTTCTTATCAAGAGCGGACCGGAAAATCGGGGTTGTTCGGCACGTGGCACCTCACACATGGCTAGTCTCGAATTTCCTCCTGAAACCGGCCTCATCCTGAGGTGCACCAGGAAGGCCGGGAACCCCTTCCAGACCACGCAGGGGAATCGACTCTCCTGTCGCGATCAGGAGGGGAGAAGGGGCTCAGATGAAGTGGTGCTGGGACCCTCGGTGTTCCCCTCGAGGGAACCCAGCGTGTCGGCGAACTTTTGCGGTCGCATCAAGGGTGTCAATTACCATTTCGCACTTAAGGACGGAACATGGGACTTCCCTGGAGACGCCGGGAACTTCGGTGTTCCCCTGGAGTGAGACCGGTATGTTGGGGAACTTTGGGGTCGCATCAAGGGTGCATAGTAGCATTTCGAACTTTAAGATGGAACGTGGGACTTCTCTTGAGACTCTAGCTGGCAAGGGCCTCATATTGCGATGAAGGGGGAACCACATGGTTTTTAAGACTTGAGGCTGAATTCTCGAATTACGATGGGAAATTCAGACTTCCTCTTGTGTTGACCTTGGGAAGACCAATCTTCCATTCAAATTGTGAGGGAGAGATGGAGGTTGCTCTCGAGTCACTGTAGGGCAAAATAGACCTCATCTAGGCTTGTGTCTAGGACATAATGTTCCACTCCAGGGGCGACAGGGATCTCGGGGTTGCATTCCAAACTCACCCGGGGAGTCAGGCCTCGTCTCGAGGGAAGCAAAGGACTCCGCTCTCCTCTCGAGTCGCACCGGGTATTTCTTGGACCCAACTGAGTGGCCTAAAGGGAGTCAATCCTCCTGTGAAGTTTGGAGAGAGGACCAGGGATTGCTCTCCAGGTCAGGCAGGAAAAGAAGGCCCCCATCTCTCCTTGACGGGGGCATCTTGTGGTTTTTCTCGAACTGCGGCGCCACTGTGGGTTTTCTCACGAGGTACGATGGGGTACTCAGGGAGCCTCTTGTGTGGTACTAGGGAAGTCAGTTTTCCTGCTTGTGGCGAGGGGAGCGCGTCCTTGCTCTGGAGACATGGTAGGGGAATCGGGCATCAAGAGACGTTGAAAAAGGACTCTCCAAGTCTTTCTCGGGTTACTTCAGGAAACTCTGGGTTCCCTCGACTTGTGCCAGTGACCTCAGGTAGCTTCTCAGGGAGCCTCTGAGAATTCAGGGATACTGTGGTGTTGGAAGGGGCCTCTCGGGACACCACTGAGTTTGGTTCAATGGAAGAGGGCCTCTTCTCTAGTTGAGGCAGGAACCTCAGGGTTCCTCTCCATTTCTGACTCCGATCGCAGGGTCCCTGAAGAGTTGGGCCAGGAGAGTAGGGCCTCGTCTTGTGTGAAGGAATGCAACTTCACTTGCCTCTAGAGTTGTTCACGGGGTGACAGTCCACATTTGGAGCTGTGAGTGGAATCGGCGGGTTTTTCCAGACGATGCATGGGGATGTCAGTGTCCCTTCGTGTTGTGCCTTCATCCACAGGGTTGCCTTCGAAGAGATGTCCGGGCGTCAGGTTCTTATCTAGAGTGGACCGGGAATTCGGGATCTTTCAGCATGTGGCACCAACCATGAGGCTACTTTTCGAATTTCCTCATGAGACCGGCCTCATCCTGAGGTGCGCCAGGAAGGTCCAGAACCCCTTCCAGACAAAGGTGGGTAATAGACCCTTCCGTGTCTATCAGGAGGGGATAAGGGGCTCAGAACAAGCGGTGCACCGAATCTTGGTGTTCCCCTCGAGTGAGACCAGGGTGTCGGGGAACTTTTGTGGTAACATCAAGGTTTCCAATTATCGTTTTAAACTTCAAGACGGAACGTGGGACTTCTCTTGAAACGCTGTAGCTGGCAAGGGCCTCATCTTGCGATGATGGGGAATCCACGTGGTTTTTCTCGAGTTGCGGCGGGATTTTCGAATTACGACGGGAAATTCAGGCTTCCTCTTTGTTGTCCCAGGGAAGTCCATTCTTCCATTCGAGTTGCGAGGGAGAGCAGGAGATTGCTCTCGAGTCACTTCAGGGCAAGTGGCACCTCATCTATGCTTGTGTCCAGGACCTAATGTTCCATTCCAGGGGCGACAGGGATCTCGGGGTTGCATTCCAGACTCACCCTCGTAGTCAGGCCTCATCTCGAGGGGAAGCAAAGGACACCGCTCTCCTCCTGAGTATCGACGGGTATCTCTTGGAGCCCACTGAGTGACCTAAAGGGAGTCAAGCCTCCTTTGGAGTTTGGAGAGAGGATTCGGGATTGCTCTTCAGGTCATGCAGGAAAGAAGGCCCTCATTTCACCATGACAGGGGCGTCTCGTGGGTTTTCTCGAGCTGCGGCGCCAGTGTGGGGTTTCTCACGAGGTACGATGGGGAGCTCAGGGAGCCTCTCATGTGGTGCCGGGGAAGTCAGATCTTCATGCGCGTGGTGAGGGGGAGCGCGTCATTTTTCTCCAGTCATGGTAGAGGAATCGGGCATCAAGACGCGTGAAGAAGGACTCTCAAGGTTTTTCTCAGGTTATGGCAGGAAACCCTGGGTTCCCTCGACTTATGCCCGTGACCTCAGGGAGCTTCTCAGGGTGCCTCTGAGAAGTCAGGGATACTGTGCAGTTGGGAGGGGCCGCTCCGAACTCCACTGGGTTTGGTGCAGTAGAAGAGGGCCTTATCTCGAGTTGAGGCAGGAACCTCAGGGTTCCTCTCCATTTCTGAATCGGATCTCAGTGTCCATGCAGAGTTGGGACAGGAGAGTCAGGCCTCGTCTTGTGTGGAGGAATTGAACTCCTCTTGCCTCTCGAGTTGTTCATGGGGTGACAAGCCACTTGTCGATCTGTATGTGGAACTTGCGGGCTTTTCCAACGATACACGAGGGTGTCAGACCCCTTCGTTTTGTGCCTTCATCCACAGGATTGCCTTCGAAGAGGTGTCCTAGCATTGGGTTCTTATCAAGAGCAGACACGGAAATCGGGGTCTTTCGGCGTGTGGCACCAACCACAAGGCTACGTCTCGAATTTCCTCGTGAGACCGGCCTCATCCTGAGGTGCGCCGGGAAGGTCCGGAACCCCTTCCAGACAAAGCAGGGTAATCGACCCTCCCGTCGCGATCAGGAGGGGATAAGGGGCTCAGAACAAGCGGTGCACCGAACCTTGGTGTTCCCCTCGAGTGAGACCAGGGTGTCGGGGAACTTTTGTGATAACATCAAGGTTGCCAATTATCATTTTAAACTTCAAGATGGAACGTGGGGCTTCTCCTGAGACGCTGTAGCTGGCAAGGGCCTCATCTAGCGATGACGGGGGAACCACGTGGTTTTTCTCGAGTTGCGGCGGGATTTTCGAATTACGACGGGGAATTCAGGCTTCCCCTTGTGTTGTCCCAGGGAAGTCCATTCTTCCATTCGAGGTGTGAGGGAGAGCAGGGGATTGCTCTCGAGTCACTTCAGGGCAAATGAGACCTCATCTATGCTTGTGTCTAGGACCTAATGTTCCTCTCCAGGGGCGGCAGGGATCTCGGGGTTGCATTCCAGACTCACCTGAGGAGTCAGGCCTGGTATATAGGGGAAGCAAAGAATTCCGCTCTCCTCTCGAGTCCCAACGGGTATCTCTTGAGCCCACAGAGTGGCCTAAAGGGAGTCAGGCCTCCTGTGGAGTTTGAAGAGAGGCCTCGAGATGCTCTCCAGGCCATGCAGGAAAAGAAGGCCTTCATCTCGCGACGACGGAGGCGTCTCGTGGGTTTTCTCGAGCTGGGGAGCCAGTGTGGGATTTCTCACGAGGTATGACGGGGAGCTCAGGGAGCCTCTCGTGTGGCGCCAGGGAAGTCAAGTCTCCATGCGAGTGGCGAGGGGGAACGCGTCATTGCTCTTGAGTCATGGTAGGGGAATCGGGATTCAAGACGCATTGAAGGAGGATTTTCGAGGTCTTTCTCGGGTTGCGTCAGGAAACCCTGTGTTCCCTCGACTTGTGCCGGTGACCTCAGGGAGCTTCTAAGGGTGCCTCTGAGAAGTCGGGATACTGTGGATTTGGGAGGGGCCTCTCGGGCCTCCACTGTTTTTGGTGTAATGGAAGAGGGCCTCATCTCGAGTGGAGTCAGGAACCTCAGGGTTCCTCTCCATTTCGGACTCCGATCGCAGGGTCCCTTCAGAGTTGGGACCGGAGAGTCAGGCCTCGTCTTGAGTGGAGGAATGGAACTCTGCTTGCCTCTCGTGTTGTTCATGGGATGACAGGCCTCTTGTTGAGCTGTGTGTGGAACCTGCGGCTTTTACCGAATGATGCACGGGAGTGTCAGTGACCCTTCGTTTTGTGCCTTCGTCCACAGGGTTGCCTTCGAAGAGGTGTCCGGGCATCGGGTTCTTCTCAAGAGTGGGCCGGGAAATCGGGGTATTTCGGCATGTGACACCACCCACGACGCTATGTCTCGAATTTCCTCGTGAGACCGGCCTCATCCTGAGGTGCGCCGGGAATGTGGGGAACCCCTTCCAAACAAAGCAGGGGAATAGACCCTCCTGTCGCAAACAGGAGGGGAGAAGGTGCTCAGATGAAGTGGTGCGGGAACCTCGGTGTTCCTGTCGAGTGAGACCGGCGTGTCCGGGAACATTTGGTGTCGCATCAAGGGTGCAAAGTACCGTTTCACACTTCAAGACGGAACGTGGTTCTTTTCTTGAGACGCCATAGCAGGCAAGGGCCTCATCTTGGGATGACGTTGGAAACACGTGGTTTTTCTCGAGTTGCGGCGGGATTCTCGAGTTACGAAGGGGATTTCTGGCTTCCTCTTGTGTTGGCCCAGGGAAGCCCAATCTTCCATTCGAGTTGCGAGGGAGAGCTGGGGGTTGCGCTCGAGTCACTGCAGGGCAAAAGAGACCTCATCCAGGCTTGTGTCTAGGACCTAATGTTCCTCTCAAGGGATGACTGGGATCTTGGGGTTGCATTCCAGACTCACCCGGGAGTCAGGCGTCATCTCGAGGGGAAACAAAGGACTTCTCTCTCTTCTCGAGTCGCGACGGGTATTTCTTGGAGCCCACTGAGTGGACTAAAGGGAGTCAAGCCTCCTCTGGAGTTTGGAGAGAGGACTCGGGATTGCACTCCAGGACATGCAGGAAAAGAAGGCCCTCATCTCACGATGACGGGGGGTCTCGGTGGTTTTACCGAGCTGCAGCGCCTGTGTTGGTTTCTCAGGAGGTACGACGGGGAGCTCAGGGAGCCTCTTATGTGGCGCCAGGGAAGTTAGGTCTCGATGCGTGTGGCGAGGGGGAGTGCGTCATTGCTCTCGAGTCATGGTAGGGGAATCAGGCCTCTAGACGCGTTGAAGAAGGACTCTCAAGATCTCTCTCGGGTCTTGGCAAGAATACCTGGGTTCCCTCGACTTGTGCCGGTGACCTCAGGGAGATTCTCCGGGTGCCTCTGAGAAGTCAGGGATACTGTGGAGTTGGGAAAGACCTCTCGGGACTCCACTGGGTTTGGTGAAATGGAAGGGGGCCTCATCTCGAGGGGAGGCAGGAACCTCAGGGTTCCTCTCCATTTCTGATTCCGATCGCAGCCCCCTGCATAGTTGGGAGAGGTGAGTCAGGCCTCGTCTTGTGTGCAGGAATGGATCTCCGCTTGCCTCTCGAGTTGTTCACTGGGTGACAGGCACTTGTTGAGCTGTAAGAGTAACCTGTGGTCTTTTCCGGATGATGCACGGGGTTGTCAGTGCCCCTTCGTGTTGTGCCTTCATCCACACTATCTTCGAATAGGTGTCTGGGCATCGCGTTCTTATCAAGAGCGGATCGGGAAATCGCGGTCTTTCGGCATGTGGCACCACCATCGAGGCTACGTCTCGAATTTCCTCGTGAGACAGCCTCATCTGAGGTGCGTGGAGAAGGTCGGGAACCCCTTGCAGACAAAGCAGGGGAATCGACCCTCCTTTCGCGATCAGGAGGGGAGAAGGGGCTCAGATGAAGTGGTGCCAGGAACCTTGGTGTTCCCCTCGAAGTGCGACCCTTATGTCGGGGAACTTTTGGGGTAGCATTAAGGGTGCCAAATATCATTTCGCACTTCAAGACAGAACGTGGGACTACTCTTGAGACGCTGGAGCAGGCAAGGGCCTCATCTTGCAATGACGGGGGAATCACGTGGTTTTTCTCGAGTTGAGGCGGAATTCTCGAATTACTACTGGGAATTCAGGCTTCCTCTTGTGTTGGCCCAGGGAGGTCCATCTTCCATTCGGGTTGCGAGGGAAAGCTGGGGAGTGCTCTCGAGTTACTGCAGGGCAAAAGCGACCTCATCTAGCCTTGTGTTCAGGACCCAGTGATCCTCTCCAAGGGCGACAGGGATCTCGGGTTTGCATTACAGACTCACCCGGGGAGTTAGGCCTCGTCTCGAGGGGAAGCAAAGGACTCGGCTCTCCTCTCGAGTTGCGACGCATATCTCTTGGAGCCCACTGAGTGGTCTAAAGGGAGTCAACCCTCCTCTTCAGTTTGGAGAGAGGACTCGGGATTGCTCTCCAGGCCATGCAGGAAGAGAAGGCCCACATCTCGAGATGACGGGGGCGTCTCGTGGGTTTTCTCGAGCTGTGGCGCCAGTGTGGGGTTTCTCACGAGGTACGACGGGGAGTTCAGGTAGCCTCTCGTGTGGCAACAGGGAAGTCAGGTCTCCATGGGCGGGGCAAGGGGGAGCGCGTCATTGCTCTCCAGTCAGGGTAGGGGAATCGGGCCTCATGACGGGTTGAAAAAGGACTCTCGATGTCTTTCTAGGGTTGCAGCAGGAAACCCTGGGTTCCCTTGACTTGTGCCGGTGACCTCAGGGAGCTTCTCAGGGTGCCTCTGAGAAATCAGGGATACTGTGGATTTGGGAGAGGCCTCTCGGGACTCCTCTGGGTTTGGTGCAATGGAAGAGGGCCTCATCTCGAGTTGAGGCAGGAACCTCAGGGTTCTGCTCCTGACTTCCTGGAGCCGGATCTGACTCAGATCGCAGGGTCCCTGCTGAGTTTGCTCAGGAGTGTCAGGTCTCGTGTTCTGCGGAGGAATGGAACTCCGCTTACATCTCAAGTTGTTCAATGATGACACCACTTTTCGTGATGTGTGTGGAACCTGCGGGTTTTTCGGAGATGCACGGGGGTGTCAGTGCTCCTTCCTGTTGTGCCTTCATCCACAGGGTTGCCTTCGAAGAGGTGTCCGGGCATCGGGTTCTCCTCAAGTGCGGACCGGAAATCAGGGTCTTTCAGCATGTTGCACCACCCACGAGGCTACGTCTCGAATTTCCTCGTGAGATCGGCCTCATCCTGAGGCGCGCAGGAAAATCCGGGAACCCTTTCCAGACAAAGCAGGGGAATCGACCCTCCTTTCGGGATCAGGAGGAGAGAAAGGGCTCAGATGAAGTAGTGCCGGGAACCTCGGTGCTCCCCTTGAGTGAAACTGGTAAGTCGGGTAACTTTTCGGGTTGCATCAAGGGTGCCAAGTACCGTTTCGCACTTCAAGACGGAACCTGGGACTTCTCTTGAGACGCTGTAGTGGGCAAGGGCCTCATCTAGCGCTGACGGGGGACCCACGTGTTTTTTCTCGAGTTGCGGCAGGATTCTTGAGTTACGACGGGGAATACAGGTTTCCTCTTGTGTTGGCCCAGGGAAGTCCAATCTTCCATTCGAGTTGCAAGTGAGAGCTGGAGATTGCTCTTGAGTCACTGCAGGGCAAAATAGAGCTCATCTAGGTTTGTGTCCAGGACCGAGTTTTTCTCTCCAGGGGCGACAGGGATCTCGGGGTTGCATTCCAGACTCACCCGGGGAGTCAGGCCTCGTCTCGAAGGGAATGAATAGACTCCGCTCTCCTCTCGAGTCACGACGGGTATCCCTTGGAGCCCAAGAATGGCCTAAATGGAGTTAAGCCTCCTGTGGAGTTTGGAGAGAGGACTCGGGATTGCTCTCTAGGCCATGCAGGAAAAGAAGGCCCTCATCTCGCGATGACGGGGGCGTCTCGTGGGTTTTCTCAAGGTGCAGTGCCTGGTTGGGGTTTCTCACAAGATAGGACGGGGAGCTCAGGGAGACTCCTGTGGTGCCACGGAAGTCAGGTCTCCATGGACGTGACGAGGGGGAGCGCCTCATTGCTCTCGAGTCATGGTAGGGGAATCGAGCCTCAAGACGCTTCGAAGAAGAACTCTCGAGGTCTTTCTCGGGGTGTGGCAGGAAACCCTGGGTTCCCTCGACTTGTGCCCATAACCTCAGGGAGCTTAGCGGGGTTCCTCTGAGAAGTCAGGGATACTGTGGAGTTGAGAGGGGCTTCTCGGAACTTCACAGGGACTGGTGCAATTGAAGAGGACCTAATCTCGGATTGAGGCAGTAACGTCAGGGTTCCTCTCCATTTCTGACTCGGATAGCAGGGTCCCTGCAGAGTTGGGACAGGAGAGTCAGACCTCGTCTTGTGTGGAGTAATGGAACTCCGCTTGCCTCTCGAGTTGTTCACGGGATGACAGGCCACCTGTCGAGTTGTATGTGGAACCTGCGGTTTTGGGGGACGATGCACAGGGGTGTCAGTGCCCATTCGTGTTGTGCCTTCATCCACAGGGTTACCTTCGAAGAGGTGACCGGGCATCGGGATCTTATCAATAGCGGACCAGGAAATCGGGGTCTTTCAGCATGTGGCACAACACACGAGGCTACGTCTCGAATTCCCTCGTGAGACTGGCCTCATCCTGAGGTTCGCCGGGAAGTCTGGGAACCCCTTCCAGACAAAGCAGGGGAATCGACCCTCCTGTCGCCATCAGGAGGGGAGAAGAGGCTCAGCTGAAGCAGTGCTGGGAACCTCCATGTTCTCCTCGAGTGAGACCGGGGTGTCAGGGAAATTTGGGGGTCGCATCAAGGGTGTCAAGTACCGTTTCACACTTCAAGACGGAACATGGGACTTCGCTGGAGACGCTATAGCTGACAGGGGCCTCATATTTCGATGACGGAGGAGCCACGTTGTTTTTCTCCAGTTGCCGCGGGATTCTCGAATTACAACGGGAAATACAGTCTTCCTCTTGTGTTGGCCCAGGGAAGTCCAATCATCCATTCGAGTTGCGAGGGAGAGCTGGGGATTGCACTTGAGTCAATGCAGGACAAAAAAGACCTCATTTAGGCTTGTGTCCAGGACCGAGTTTTCCTCTACAGGGGCGACACGGATCTCGGGATCCCATTCCAGACTCACCCAAGTAGTCAGGCCTCGGCTCGAGGGGAAGCAACGGACTCCGCTCTCCTCTAGAGTAGCGACGTGTATCTCTTGGAGGCTACTGAGTGGCCTAAAGGGAGACAGGCCTCCAGTGGAGTTTGGAGAGTGGACTCGGGATTGCTCTCTAGGTCATGTAGGAAAAGAAGGCCCTCATCTTACGATGACGGGGGCGTCTCATGTGTTTTCTCGAGCGGAGGTGCCAGTGTGGGGTTTTCATGAGGTAGGACGGGGAGCGCAGGGAGCCTCTCGTGTGGCGCCAGGGAAGTTAGGTTTCAATGGGCGTGGCGAGGGAAATGCGTCATTGCTCTCCAGTCATGGTAGGGTATCGGGCCTCAAGACGCAGTAAAGAAGGACTCTCGAGGTCTTTCTCAGAATGCAGCAGGAAACCCTGGGTTCACTCGACTTGTGCCAGTGACCGCAGAGAGCTTCTGAGGGTGCCTCTGAGAAGTCAGGGATACTGTGGAGTTGGGAGGGGCCTCTCGGGACTCCACTGGGTATGGCGCAATGGAAGAGGGCCTCATTTCGAGTTGATGCAGGAACGTCAGGTTTCATCTACATTTCTGACTCCGATCGCACGGTCCCTGCAGAGTTGGGAAAGGAGAGTCAGGCCTTCTCTTGTGTGGAGGAACGGAACTCCGCATGCCTCTCTAGTTCTTCAAGGGATGACAGGACACTTGTCGATCTGTGTTTGGAATCTGCGTGTTTTTCCGTACTATGCATGGGGATGTCAGTACCCCTTCGTGTTGTGCATTCATCCACAGGTTTGCTTTCGAAGAGGTGCCCGGGCATCGGGTTCTTATTAAGAGCGGACCGGGAAATCGGGGTCTTTCCGCATGTGGCACCACCCACCAGGCTACAGTCTCGAATTTCCTAGTGAGACCGGCCTCATCCTTAGGTGCGCCGGGAAGGTCGGAAGCCCTTGCAGACAAAGCAGGGGAATCGACCCTCCTGTCTCGATCAGGAGGGGAGAAGGGGCACAGATGAGGTGATGCCGGGAACCTCGGTGTTCCCCTCCAGTGAGACCAGTGTGTTGGGGAACTTTTGGGGTCGCATCAAAGGTGCCAAGTACCGTATCGCACTTCAAGATGGAACGTAAGACTTCTTTTGAGACGCTGTAGCGGCAATGGCCGCATCTTGCGATGAAGAGGGAACGACGTGGTTTTTCTCGAGTTGTGGCGGGATTCTTGAGTTACAACGGGAAATTCAGGCTTCCTCTTCTGTTGGCCCAGGGAAGTCCAGTCTTCCATTCGAGTTGCGAGGGAGAGTTGGGGATTGCTCTCGAGTCACTGCAGGAAAAAAGAGACCTCATCTAGGCTTGTGTCCAGGACCTAATGTTTCTCTCCAGAGGCGACAGGGATCTCCGGTTCGCATATCAGACTCACCCGAGGAGTCAGGCCTCGCCTCGAGGGGAAGGAAAAGACTCCGCTCTCCTCTCGAGTCGCGACGGGTATGTCTTGGAGTCCACTGAGTGACCAAAAGGGAGTCAAGCCTACTGTGGAGTTTGGAGAGAGGACTCGGGATTGCTCTCCAGGCCATGCTAGAAAAGAAGGCCGTCATGTCGCGAAAACGGGGGCGTCTCGTGGGTTTTCTCTATCTGCGGCGCCAGTGTGGGGTTTCTCACGAGGTATGACGGGGAGCTCAGGGAGCCTCTCGTGTGGCGCCAGGGAAGTCAGGGCTTCATGAGTGTAGCAGAGGGAGTGCGTCATTGCCCTCGAGTCATGGTAGGGGAATCAGGCCTCAAAGCGCGTTGAAGAAGGACTCTTGAGTTCTTTCTATGGTGGCGGCAGTAAACCCTGGGTTCACTCGAATTGCGCTGGTGACCTCAGGGAGCTTCTCAGGGTGCCTCTGAGAAGTCAGGGATACTGTGGAGCTGGGACGCGTCTCTCGGGACTCCACTGGGTTTCGTGCAATGGAAGAGGTCCTAATCTCGAGTGGAGGCAGGAACCTCAGCGTTCCTCTCGTGACTTCACTGGCGCTGGTCTGATTCGGATCGCAAAGTCCCTGCAGAGTTGGGACAGGAGAGTCAGGCCTCGTCTTGTGTAGAGGAATGAAACCCCACTTGCCTCTCGAGTTCTTCAGTGGTGACAAGCCACTTGTTGAGCTGTATGTGGAACCTGCGGGTTTTTCCAGACGATGCACGAGGGTGTCAGTGCCCCTTTGTGTTGTGCCTTCATCCACAGGGTTGCCTTCGAAGAGGTGTCCAGGCATCGGGTTCTTATCAAGAGCGTACCGAGAAATCATAGTCTTTTGGCATGTGGCACCACCCGCGAGCTACGTCTCGAATTTCCTCGTGAGACCGGCCTCATCCTGAAGTGCCCCGTGAAGGTCGGGAACCCCTTACAAACAAAGCAGGGAAAGTGACCCTCCTATCACGAACAGGAAGGGAGAAGGGGCTCAGATAAACTGGTGCCGGGAACCTCGGTGTTCACCTCGAGTGAGACCGATATTTCGGGGAACTTTTGGGGTCACATCAAGGGTGTCAAGTATCGTTTCGCACTTCAAGACGGAACGTGGGACTTTTCTTGAGAAGCTGTAGCGGGCAAGGGCCTCATCTTGCGATGACGAGGGAACCAAGTGCTTTTTCTCGAGTTGTGGCGGGATTCTCGAGTTACGAAGGGGAATTCAGGCTTCCTCTTGTGTTGGCCCAGGGAAGTCCAATCTTCCATTCGAGTTGTTAGGGAGAGCGGGGGATTGCTCTCGAGTTACAGAAGGGCAAAAGAGACCTCATCTAGGCTTGTTTCCAGGACCTAATGTTCCTCTCCAGGGGAGACAGGGATCTCGGGGTTGCATTCCAGACCCACCTGGTGAGTCAGGCCTTGTCTCGAGGGGAAGCAAAGGACTCCATTCTCCTCTCGAGTCGCGACGGGTATCTCTTGGAGCCCACTAAGTGGCCTAAAGGGAGTCAAGCCTCCTGTGGAGTTTGGAAAGAGGATTCGGGATTCCTCTCCAGGCCATGCAGGAAAAGAAGGCCCTCATCTCGCGATGACAGGGGCATATGGTGGGTTTTCTCGAGCTGCGGCGTCATTGTGGGGTTTCTCACGAGGTACGACGGGGAGCTCAGGGAGCCTCTCTTATGGCGCCAGGGAAGTCAGGTCTCCATGTGCGTGGCGAGGGGGTGCGTGTCATTTCTATAGAGCCATGGAAGCAGATTCGGGCTTCAAGACACGTTGAAGTAGGACTCTCGAGGTCTTTTTCGCATTGTGGCAGGAAACCCTGGGTTCCCTCGACATGTGCCGGTGACCTCATGGAGCTTCTCCAGGTGCCTCTGAGAAGTCAGGAGTACTGTGGAGTTGGGAGGGGCCTCTCGGGACTCCACTGGGTTTGGTGCAATGGATGAGAGCCTCATCTCGAGTGGAGGCAGGAACCTCATGTTTCCTCTCCTGGGTTTCCTGGCGCCGGTACTGACTCGGATCGCAGTTTCCCTGCAGAGTTGGTACAGAAAATCAGGTCTCGTCTTGTGTGGAGGAATGGAACTCCACTTGCCTCTCGAGTTGTTCACGGGGTGACAGACCACTTGTTGAACTGTGTTTGTAACCTGCGGGTTTTTCTGGACGATAAACGGGGGTGTCAGTGCCCCTTCGTGTTGTGCTTTCATCCACAGGCTTTCCTTCGTAAAGGTGTCAGGGCATCGCGTTCTTATCAAGAGTAGACCGGGAAATCGGGGTCTTTCGGCTTGTGGCACCACCCACGAGGCTACGTCTCGAATTTCCTCGTGAGACCTGCCTCATCCTTAGGCGTGCTGGAAAGGTCGGGAACCCCTTCCAGACATAGCAGGGGAATCGACACTCCTGTCGCGATCACGAGGGGAGAAGGAGCTCAAATGAAGTGGTTCCGGGAACCTCGGTGTTCCTTTCGAGTGAGACCGGTATGTCGGGGAATTTTGAGATTGCATCAAGGGTGCCAAGTACTGTTTCGCACTTCAAGACAGAACGTGGGACTTCTCTTGAGTCGCTGTAGCGGGCAAGGGCCTCATCTAGCGCTGATGAGGGAACCACGTGGATTTTCTCGAGTTTCGGCGGGATTCTCGAGTTACGATGTCGAATTCAGGCTTCCAATTGTATTGGCCCAGGGAAGTCCAATCTTCCATTCGATTTGCGAGGGAGAGCTGGCGATTGCTCTCTAGTAACTGCAGTGCAAAATAGACCTCATCTAGACTTGTGTCCAGGACCGAGTTTTCCTCTCCAGGTGCGACAGGAACTCGGGGTTGCATTCCAGACTCACACGGGGAGTCAGGCCTCGTCTCGAGGGGAAGCAAAGGACTCCGCTCTCCCTTCAAGTCCTGACAGGTATCTCTTGGAGCCAACTGAGAGGCCTAAAGAGAGTCAAGCCTCCTGTGGAGTCTGGAGAGAGGACTCGGTTTTGCTCTCCATGCCAGGCAGGAAAGAAGTCCCTCATCTCGTGATGACGGGGGCGTATCGTGGGTTTTCTCGAGCTGCGGTGCCTGAATGGGGTTTCCGAAGAGGTACGACGGGGAGCTCAGGGAGACTCTCTTCAGGCGTCAGGGAAGTCAGGTCTCCATGCGCATGGCGATGGGGAGCGGGTCTTTGCTCTCGAGTCATGGTAGGGGAATCGGGCCTCAAGACGCGCCGAAGGACTCTCAAGGTCTTTCTCGGGTCGCAGCAGGAAACCCTGGGTTCCCTTGACTTGTGCCGGTGACCTCAGGTAGATTCTCAAGGTGCCTCTGAGAATTCAAGGATACTGTGGAGTTGGGAAGGGCCTCTCGCGACTCATCTGGGTTTGGTGCAATGGAAGAGGGCCTCATCTCGAGTTGAGGCAGGAACCTCAGGTTTCCTCTCCATTTCTAACTCGGATGGCAGGGTCCCTGAAGAGTTGGGACAGGAGAGTCAGGCCTCATCTTGTGTGGAGGAATTGAACTCCGCTTGCCTATCGAGTTGTTCACGGGGTGACATTCCACTTGTCGAGCTGTGTGTAGAACCTGTGGGTTTTTCTGGACGATGCACGGGAGTTTTAGTAACCCTTCTGTTGTGCCTTCATCCACAGGGTTGCCTTCGAAGTGGTGTCCGGGCATCGGGTTCTTATCCAGAGCGGACCGCACAATCGGGGTCTTTCGGCATGTGGCACCACCCACGAGGCTACGTCTCGAATTTCCTCCTGAGAAAGGCCTCATCCTTAGGTGCGCCGGGATGGGCGGGAACTCCTTCTAGACAAAGCAGGGGAATTTACCCTCCTGTCGTGATCAGGAGGGGAGAAAGTCATCAGATGAAGTGGTGCCGGGAACTTCGGTGTTCCCCTCGGTGAGAACGGTGTGTCGGGGAACTTTTGGGGTTACATCAAGGGTGAAAAGTAGCATTTCGCACTTCAAGACGGAACGTGGGACTTCACTTGAGACGCTGTAGCGGGCCAGGGCCTCATCTTGGGATGACGAGTGAACCACGTGCTTTTGCTCGCATTGCGGCGGGAGTCTCGAGTTTCGACGGGGAATTCAGATTTCCTCCTGTGTTGGCCCATGGAAGTCCAATCTTCCATTCGAGTTGCGAGGGTGAGCTGGGATCCCACTCGAGTCACTGCGGGGCAAAATAGACCATATCTAGGCTTGTGTCCAGGACCGAATATTCCTCTCCAGGGGTGACAGGGATCTCGGGGTGGCATTCCAGACTCACCCGGGAAGTCCGGCCTTGTTTCTAGAGGAAGCAAAGTACTCCGCTTTCCTCTCGAGTCGCGACGGGTACCTATTGAGCGCACTGAGTAGCCTTTGTGAGTCAAGCCTCCCGTGGAGTTTGGAGAGACGACTCGGGATTGCCCTCCAGGCCATGCAGTGAATGATGGCCCTCATCTCACGATAACGGGGGCGTCTCGTGGGTTTTCTCGAGCTGCGGCGCCAGTGTGGGGTTTCTCACGAGGTACGACGGGGACCTCAGGGAGCCTCTCATGAGGTGCCAGGGAAGTTAAGTCTCCATGCGCGTGGGTACTGGGAGCGCTTCATTGCTCTTGAGACATGGTAGGGGAATCGGGCCTCAAGACGCATCAAAGAAGGACTATCCAGTCTTTCTCGGGTTGCGGCAGGAAACCCTGGGTTCCATCGACTTGTGCTGGAGATCTCAGGGAGCTTGTCAGGGTGCCTCTGAGAAGTCAGGGACACTGTGGGTTGGAGGGACCTCTCGGGACTCCAGTGGTTTTGGTGCTATGGAAGAGGGCCTCATCTCGAGTTGAGGCAGGAACCTCAGGGTTCCTCTCCATTTCTGATTCGGATTGCAGGGTCCCAGCAGATTTGGGACAGGAGAGTCAGGCCTCGTCCTGTGTGGAGGATGGAACTCAGCTTGCCTCTCGAGTTGTGCACGGGGTGACAGGCCACGTGTCGAGCTGTGTGTGGAACCTGTAGGTTTTTCCGGACGATGCACGGGTGTGTCTGTGCCCCTTCGTGTTGTGCCTTCATCCACAGGGTTGCCTTCTAAGGGGTGTCCAGGCATCGGGTTCTTATCAAGAGCGGACCGGGCAATCGGAGTCTTTCGGCATGTGGCACCACCCACGAGGCTACGTCTCGAACTTCCTCGTGAGACCGGCATCATCCTGAGGTGCGCCGTTAAGGTCGGGAAACCCTTGCAGACAAAGCAGGGGAATCGACCCTCCTGTCGTGATCAGGAGGGGAGAAGGCGCTCAAAAGAAATGGTGCCGGGAACTTCGGTGTTCCCCTCAAGTGAGACCGGTATGTTGGGGAACTTTTGGGGTCGCATCAAGGGTGCCAAGTACTGTTTCGCACTTCAAGATGGAACGTGGGACTACTCTTGAGACGCTGTAGCGGGAAAGTGCCTCATATTGCGATGATGGGGGAACCACTTGGTTTTTCTCGAGTTACGGCGGGATTCTAGAGTTACGACGGGGATTTCAGGCTTCCTCTTGTGTTGGCCCAGGGAAGTCCAATCTTCAATTCGAGCTGCGAGGGAGAGCTGGGGATTGCGCACGAGTCACTGTACGGAAAAAGAGACCTCATCTTGGCTTGTGTCCAGGATCTAATGTTCCTCTCCAGGGGCGACAGGGATCTCGGGGTTGCATTCCAGACTCACCCGGGGAGTCAGGCCTCATCTCGAGGGGAAGCAAATGACTCCACTCTCCTCTCAAGTCGAGACGGATATCTCTTGGAGCCCACTGAGTGGCCTACAGGGAGCCAAGCTTCCTGTGGATTTTGGAGAGAGGACTCGGTATTGCTCTCCAGGCCATGCAGAAAAAGAAGGCCCTCATCTCGCGATGACAGGGGCATCTCGTGGGTTTTCTCGAGCTGAGGCACAAGTGTGGTGTTTCCCACGTGGTATGCTGGGAGCTCAGGGAGCATCTTGTGTGGCGCCAGGGAAGTCAGGTCTCCATGCGCGTGGCGAGGGGGAGTGCGTCATTGCTCTCTTGTCATGATAGGGGATTTGGACCTCAAGACGCATTGAAGAAGGACTCTCAAGGTCTTTCTCAGGTTGTGGCAGGAAACCATGGGTTCCCTCGACTCATGCATGTTACGTCAGGGAGCTTCTCAGGTGCCTCTGAGAAATCAGGGATACTGTGGAGTTGGGAGTGACCTCTCGGAACTCCACTGGGTTTGGTGAAATGGAAAAAGGCATCATCTTTAGATAAAGCAGGAACATCAGGTTTCCTCTTCATTTCTGACTCGGATCGCATGTTCCTACAGAGATGGGAGAGGAGAGTCAGGACTCATCTTGTGTGGAGGAATGGAAATCCGCTTGCATCTCGAGTTGTTCACGGGGTGACAGGCCTCTTGTAGAGCTGTATGTGGAACCTGCGGGTTTTTCCAGACGATGCACAGGGGTGTCAGTGCCCCTTTTGTTGTACCTTCATCCACAGGGTTGTCTTCAAAGAGGTGTCTGGTCATCGGGTTCTTCTCAAGAGTGTACTGGGAAATCGGGGTCTTTCGGCATGTGGCACCCCCCACGAGGCCACGTCTCGAAATTTCCCATGAGTCCGGCTTCATCCTGAGGTGCGCCGTGAATGTCGGGAACCCCTTTAAGTCAAAGCATGGGAATCGACCCTCTTGTCGCTATCAGGAGGGGAGAAGGGGCTCAAAAGAAGTGGTGCCGGGAACCTCGGTGTTCCCCTCAAATGAAACCGGTGTGTCGGGGAACATTTGGGGTCGCATTAAGGGTGCCAAGTAACGTTTCGCACTTCAACACGGAACGTGGGACTTCTCTTGAGACGCTGTAGTGAGCACGGGCCCCATCTTGTGATGACGGGGGAACCACGTGGTTTTTCTCGAGTTGCGGCAGGGAATTCAGGCTTCCTCTTGTGTTGGCCCAGGGAAGTCCAAATTTCCATACGAGTTGAGAGCTAGAGCTGGGGGTTGGCTCGAGTTATTGCAGGGCAAAAGAGACCTCATCTAGGCTTGTGTCTAGGACCTAATGTTCCTTTCAAGGGGCAACAGGGATCTCGGAGTTGCATTCCAGATCCTCCCGAGGAGTCAGGCCTCTTCAAGAGGGTAATGAATGGACTCCCCTCTCCTCTTGAGTCGCGACGGGTATCTCTTAGAGCCCATTGTGTGGCCTAAAGGGAGTCAAGCCTCCTGTGGAGATTGGAGAGAGGACTCGGGATTGCTCTCCAGGCCATGCAGGAAAAGAAGGCCCTCATATCGTGATGACGGAGGCGTCTTGTGCATTTTCTCGAGGTGCGGTGCCAGGATGGGGTTTCTCACAAGATACGATGGGGAGCTCAGGGAGTCTCTCGTGTGGTGACAGGAAAGTCAGGTCTCCATGCACGTGTGGAGGGGGAGCGCGTCATTGCTCTCGAGTCATGGTAGGGGAATCGGGCCTCAAGAGGCGTTGAAGAACGACTCTCAAGGTCTTTCTCCGGTTGCGGCAGGAAACCCTGGTTTTTCTCGACTTGTGCTGGTGACCTCAGGGAGCTTAACATGGTGCCTCTGAGAAGTCATGGATTCTGTGGAGTTGGGAGGGGCCACTCGGGACACCACTGGGTGTGGTATAATGCAAGAGGGCCTCATCTCGTGTTGAGGAAGGAACCTCAGGGTTCCTCTCCATTTCAGACTCCGATCTCAGGATTCCTGCAGAGTTGGGACAGGAGAGTCAGGCCTCGTATTCTGTGGAGAAATGAAACTTAGCTTGCCTCTCGAGTTGTTCACGAGGTAACAGGTCACTTGTCGAGCTGTATGTGGAACCTGCAGAATTTTCCAAAAGATGCACGGGTGTGCAGGGCCCCTCCTTGTTGTGCCTTCATCCAACGGGATGCATTCGAAGAAGTGTACGGGCATCGGGTTCTTATTAATAGCGGACCAGGAAATGGGGTCTTTCCGCATGTGGCACCACCACGAGGCTACATCTCCAATTTCCTCGTGAGACCGGCCTCATCCTGAGGTGCAATGGGAAGATCGGTAACCCCTTCCAGACAAAGCAGGAGAATCGACACTCCTGTTGCAATCAGGAGGGGAGAAGGGGCTCAAATGATGTGGTGTGGGGACATGGGTGTTCCCCTCGAGTGAGGCATGTATGTTGGGGAACTTTGGGAGTGCCATCATGGGTGCCAAGTACCGTTTTGCACTTCAGTGGGAACGTGGGACTTCTTTTGAGATGCTGTGGCGGGCAAGGGGCTCATGCTGCGAAGACGATGGAACCACGTGGTTTTTCTTGAGTTGCGGCGGGATTCTCGAGTTACGACGGGGATTTCAGGCTTCCTCTTGTGTTCGCCCTGGGAAGCCCAAACTTCCCTTCGAGTTGCGAGGGAAAGCTGGGGGTTGTGCTCGAGTCACTGCAGGGCCAAAGAGACCTCATCTAGGCGTGTGTCCAGGACCTAATAGTCCTCTCATGGGAAGAAAAGGATCTCGGGGTCGCACTCCAGACTCCCCCGGGGAGTCAGGCCTCACCTCGAGGGGAAGCAAAGGACTGCGCTCTCCTCTCGAGCCGCGACGCGGATCTCTTGGAGCCCACTGATTGGCCTCAAGGGAGTCAAGCTTCCTCTTCAGTTTGGAGAGAGGACTCGGGATTGCTCTCCAGGCCAGGCAGGAAAAGAAGGCCCTCAGCTCGAGAGGACGGGGGCGTCTCAGGGGTTTCCTCGAGCTGCGGCGCCCGTGGGGGTTTTCTCACAAGGCACGACGAGGATCTCAGGGAGCCTCTCGTGCGGCACCAGGGAAGTCAGGTCTCCATGCGCGTGGCGAGGGGGAGCGCGTCTTGGCTCTCGAGTCACGGGAGGGGACTAGGGCCTCGAGACGCGTTGAAGAAGGACTCTCGAGGTCTTTCTCGGGGGGCGGCGGGAAACCCTCGTTTCCCTCGCCTTCTGCCGGGGACCTTAGGGAACTTCCCAGGGTGCCTCTGAGAGGCGAGGGATCCTGTGGAGGTGGCGGGGCCCCTCGGGACTCCGCTGGGTCTGGCGCAACGGAAGAGGGCCTCACCTCGAGGGGAGGCAGGAACCTCAGGCTTCCTCTCCGTTTCGGACTCCGACCGCAGGGTCCCTGCAGAGTTGGGACAGGAGAGTCAGGCCTCGTCTTGTCTGAGGAAGGGAACCCCGCTGGCCTCTCGAGTTGCTCAGGGGGTCTCAGGCCCCTCGTCGAGCTGTGTGTGGAACCCGCGGGTCTTTGCGGACGATGCACGGGGGTGGCAGTGCCCCTTCGTGTTGTGCCTTCACCCACAGGGTTGCCTTCGAAGAGGGGTCCGGGCCTCGGGTCCTTCTCAAGAGCGGACCGGGGAATCGGGGGCGTTCGGCATGTGGCACCACCCACGTGGCTCGTCTCGAATTTCCTCGTGAGACCGGCCTCATCCTGAGGTGCGCCGGGAAGGCCGGGAACCCTTCCAGACCACGCAGGGGAATCGCCTCTCCTGTCGCGATCAGGAGGGGAGAAGGGGCTCAGAGGAAGCGGTGCCGGGACCCTCGGTGTTCCCCTCGGGGGAACCCGGCGTGTCGGGGGACTTTGGGGGTCGCAGGAAGGCTGTCAGGGACCGTTTCGCCCTTCAGGGCGGAACAGGGGACTTCCCTTGAGACGCCGTCGTGGGCAAGGGCCTCATCTTGCCAAGAGGTGGGAACCACGTGGTTTTTCTCGAGTTGCGGCGGGATTCTCGAGTTACGACGGGGATCTCAGCCTTCCCTTGGGTTGGCCCTGGGAAGCCCAATCTTCCCCTCGGGTTGCGAGGGAAAGCTGGGGGTTGCGCTCGAGTCACTGCAGGGCCGAAGAGACCTCACCTAGGCGTGTGTCCGGGACCTAATATTCCTCTCCAGGGAAGGCAGGGATCTCGGGGTTGCATTCCAGGCTCCCCCGGGGAGTCAGGCCTCGTCTCGAGGGGAAGCCAAGGACTCCGCTCTCCTCTCGAGTCGCGACGCGGGTCTCTTGGAGCCCCCTGAGCGGCCTCAAGGGAGTCCAGCCTCCTCTTCCGTTTGGAGAGAGGACCCGGGATTGCTCTCCAGGCCATGCAGGAAAAGAAGGCCCTCAGCTCGCGAGGACGGGGGCGTCTCAGGGGTTTCCTCGAGCTGCGGCGCCCGTGGGGGTTTTCTCCCGAGGCACGACGAGGATCTCAGGGAGCCTCTCGTGCGGCGCCAGGGAAGTCAGGTCTCCATGCGCGTGGCGAGGGGGAGCGCGTCCTGGCTCTCGAGTCACGGGAGGGGACTAGGGCCTCGAGACGCGTTGAAGAAGGACTCTCGAGGTCTTTCTCGGGGGGCGGCGGGAAACCCTCGTTTCCCTCGCCTTCTGCCGGGGACCTTAGGGAACTTCCCAGGGTGCCTCTGAGAGGCGAGGGATCCTGTGGAGGTGGCGGGGCCCCTCGGGACTCCGCTGGGTCTGGCGCAACGGAAGAGGGCCTCACCTCGAGGGGAGGCAGGAACCTCAGGCTTCCTCTCCGTTTCGGACTCCGACCGCAGGGTCCCTGCAGAGTTGGGACAGGAGAGTCAGGCCTCGTCTTGTCTGAGGAAGGGAACCCCGCTGGCCTCTCGAGTTGCTCAGGGGGTCTCAGGCCCCTCGTCGAGCTGTGTGTGGAACCCGCGGGTCTTTGCGGACGATGCACGGGGGTGGCAGTGCCCCTTCGTGTTGTGCCTTCACCCACAGGGTTGCCTTCGAAGAGGGGTCCGGGCCTCGGGTCCTTCTCAAGAGCGGACCGGGGAATCGGGGGCGTTCGGCATGTGGCACCACCCACGTGGCTCGTCTCGAATTTCCTCGTGAGACCGGCCTCATCCTGAGGTGCGCCGGGAAGGCCGGGAACCCCTTCCAGACCACGCAGGGGAATCGCCTCTCCTGTCGCGATCAGGAGGGGAGAAGGGGCTCAGAGGAAGCGGTGCCGGGACCCTCGGTGTTCCCCTCGAGGGAACCCGGCGTGTCGGGGAACTTTTGGGGGTCGCAGGAAGGCTGTCAGGGACCGTTTCGCCCTTCAGGGCGGAACAGGGGACTTCCCTTGAGACGCCGTCGCGGGCAAGGGCCTCATCTTGCCAAGAGGTGGGAACCACGTGGTTTTTCTCGAGTTGCGGCGGGATTCTCGAGTTACGACGGGGATCTCAGCCTTCCCCTTGGGTTGGCCCTGGGAAGCCCAATCTTCCCCTCGAGTTGCGAGGGAAAGCTGGGGGTTGCGCTCGAGTCACTGCAGGGCCGAAGAGACCTCACCTAGGCGTGTGTCCGGGACCTAATATTCCTCTCCAGGGAAGGCAGGGATCTCGGGGTTGCATTCCAGGCTCCCCCGGGGAGTCAGGCCTCGTCTCGAGGGGAAGCCAAGGACTCCGCTCTCCTCTCGAGTCGCGACGCGGGTCTCTTGGAGCCCCCTGAGCTGGCCTCAAGGGAGTCCAGCCTCCTCTTCCGTTTGGAGAGAGGACCCGGGATTGCTCTCCAGGCCATGCAGGAAAAGAAGGCCCTCAGCTCGCGAGGACGGGGGCGTCTCAGGGGTTTCCTCGAGCTGCGGCGCCCGTGGGGGTTTTCTCCCGAGGCACGACGAGGATCTCAGGGAGCCTCTCATGCGGCGCCAGGGAAGTCAGGTCTCCATGAGCGTGGCGAGGGGGAGCGCGTCATTGTTCTCGAGTCATGAGAGGGGACTAGGGCCTCGAGACGCGTTGAAGAAGGACTCTCTAGGTCTTTCTCGGGTTGTGGCGGGAAACCCTCGTTTCCCTCGATTTCTGCTGGGGACCTTAGGGAACGTCCCAGGGTGCTTCTGAGAGCTGAGGGATACTGTGGAGTTGGCGGGGCCTCTCGGGACTCCGCTGGGCTTGGTGCAATGGAAGAGGGCCTCATCTCGAGGGGAAGCAGGAACCTCAGGCTTCCTCTCCATTTCAGACTCCCACCGTAGGGTCCCTGCGGGGAGGGGAGGGGAGAAAGGGCTCAGACGAAGTGGTGCCAGGAACTTCGGTGTTCCCCTCGAGTGAGACCGGTATGTCGGGGAACTTTTGGGGTCGCATCAAGGGTGCCAAGTACCGTTTTGCACTTCAAGATGGAACGTGGGACTTCTCTTGAGACGCTGTACCGGGTAAGGGCCTCATCTTGCGATGACGAGGGAACCACGTGGTTTTTCTCGAGCTGCAGCGGGATTCTCGAGTTACGACGGGGAATTCAGGCTTCCTCTTGTGTTTTCCCAGGAAGCCCAATCTTCCATTTAACTTGCGAAGGAGAGCTGGGGGTTGCTCTCGAGTCACTGCAGGGCAAAGAGACCTCATCTAGGCTTGTGTCCAGGAACTAATGTTCCCCTCCAGGGGCCACAGGGATATCGGGGTCGCATTCCAATTGAACTCGGTGCATCAGGCCTTGTCTCAAGGAGAAGCAAAGGACTTTGCTGTCCTCTCGAGTCGCCACACGAACATTTTGGAGCCCACTGAGTGGCCTAAAGGCAGTCAAGCCTCCTTTGTAGCTTGGAGAGAAGACTCGCGCTTGTTGTGCATGCCATGCAGTTAAAGATGGCCCTCATCTCGCGATGATGGGGGCGACTTCTGGGTTTTCTCGAGCTGCGGCGCCAGTGTGGGGATTCTCACGAGGTACAACGAGGAGCTCAGGGAGCCTGTCGTTTGGCGCCAGGGAAGTCAGGCCTCCTTGCGCGTGGCTAGGGGGAGCGCGTCATTGCTCTCGAGTCATGGGAGGGGACTAGGGCCTCAAGACATGTTGAAGAAGGACTCCCGAGGTCTTTCTCGGGTTGCGGCAGGAAACCCTCATTTCCCTCGACTTCTGCCGGTGACCTTAGGGAACTTCACAGGGTGCCTCTGAGAGGGCAGAGATACTGTGAAGTTGGCAGGGCCTCTCAGGACTCCACTGGGTTTGGCGCAATGGAAGAGGGCCTCATCTCGAGGGGAGGAAGGAACTTCAGGCTTCCTCTCCATTTCTGACTCCGATCTCAGTGTCCCTGCAGGGTTGGGACAGGAGAGTCAGGCCTCGTCTTGTCTGAGGAATGGAACTCCTCTTGCCTCTCGAGTTGTTCAGGGAATCTCAGGCCCCTTGTCGAGCTGTGTATGGAACCTGTGGGTTTTCTGGACGATGCACGCGGGTGTCAGTGCCCCTTCGTGTTGTGCCTTCATCCACAGGGTTGCCTTCAAAGAGGTGTGCTGGCATCGGGTTCTTTTCAAGAGCGGACCGTGAAATTGGGGTCTTTCAGCATGTGGCACCACCCACGAGGCTACGTCTCGAACTTCCTCGTGAGACCGGCCTCATCCTGAGGTGCGCCCGGAAGGTCGGGAACCCCTTGCAGACAGAGCAGGGAAGTCGACCCTCCTTTCGCGATCAGGAGGGGAGATGGGGCTCAGATGAAGTGGTGCCGGGAACCTCGGTGTTCCCCTCTAGTGAGTCTGGTATGTCGCGGAACTTTTGGGGTCGCATCAAGGGTGCCAAGTACCATTTCGCACTTCAGGATGGAACGTGGGACTTCTCTTGAGATGCTGTAGCGGACAAAGGGCCTCATCTTGCGATGACGGGGGAACCACGTGGTTTTTCTCGAGTTGCGGTGGGATTCTCGAGTTACGACGGGGAATTCAGGCTTCCTCTTGCGTTGGCCCAGGAAGTCCAATCTTGCATTCGAGTTGCAAGGGAGAGCTGGGGATTGGGCTCCATTCACTGAAGGGCAAACTAGACCTCATCTAGTCTTGTGTCCAGGACTTAATGTTCCTCTCCATGGGCGACAGGAATCTTGGGGTTGCATTCCATACTCACCCGGGGAGTCAGGCCTCATCTCGAGGGGAAGCAAAGGACTCCACTCTCTTCTCGAGTCGTGACAGTTATCTCTTGGAGCCCACTGAGTGGCCTAAAATGAGTCAAGCCTCCTGTGGAGTTTGGAGAGAAGTTTCGGGATTGCTCTCTAGGCCATGCAGTTAAAGATGGCTCTCATCTCGAAATGACGGGGGCGTCTCTTAGGTTTTCTCAAGCTGCGGCGCCAGTGTGGGTTTTCTTACGAGGTACGACGGAAAGCTCAGGGAGCCTCTCGTGTGGCGCCAATGAAATCAGGTCTCCATGCCCATGGCAAGGTGTAGCGTGTCATTGCGATCGAGTCATGGTAGGGGAATCGGGCCTCAAGACGCGTTGAAGAAGGACTCTCGAGGTCTTTCTCTGGTTGCGGCAGGAAACCCTTGATTCCCTCGACTAGTGCCGGTGACCTCATAGAGCTTCTCAGGGTGCCTCTGAGAATTCAGGCATCCTGTGGAGTGGGGCAGGCCCTCTCCGGAGTCCCTGGGTTTGGTGGAATGGAAGTGGGCCGCATCTCGAGTTGAGTCAGTAAATTCAGCATTCCTTTCCATTTCTGACTTCGATCACAGGGTCCCTGCAGAGTTGGGACAGGAGAGTCAGGCCTTGTCTTGTGTTGAGGAATGGAACTCCGCTTGACTCTCGAGTTTTTCACGGGATGACAGGCCACTTGTCGAGTTTTATTTGGGACCTGCGGGTTTTTCCGGTCAATGCAATTAGGATGTCAGTGCCCATTCGTGTTGTGACTTCATCCACTGTGTTACATTCGAAGAGGTGTCTGGGCATCGGGTCCTTATCAAGAGTGGACACGGAAATCGGTGTCTTTTGGAATGTGGCACGACACACGAGACTTCCTCTCGAGTTTCAGTGTTAGACCGGCCTCCTCCTGAGTGCGACAGGAAGGTCGGGATCCCTTTCCAGACAAAGCAGGTGAATTGACTCTCATGTCTAAATCAGGAGGGGAGAAGGGGCTCAGATTAAATGGTCCCGGGAACCTCGGTGTTCCTCTCGAGTGACACCGGTATGTCGGGGAACTTTGTGGGTTGCATCAAGGGCATCAAGTACCGTTTCGAATTTCAAGAGGGAACGTGGGATTTGTCTTGAGACGCCTCAGCGGGAAGGGGCCTCATCTCAAGATGACTGAGGAACCTCGTGGTTTTTCTAAAGTTGCAGCGCGATTCTCAAGTGATGACGGGAACTCAGGGAGCCTCTCGTATTGCCCCAGGGAACTCCAATTTCCATTCGAGTTGTGAGGGGGAATTGGGAATTGCTCTCGTGTCGCTGCAGGTAAATATACATCATCTAGGCTTGTGTCCAGAAAATCCGTGTTCCTCTGCAATGGCCACAGGGATCTTGGTGTTACATTGAAGGTTCACCCGGGGAGTCAGGCCTCATCTTGAGTGGAAGCAAAGAATTCTGCTCTCCTCTCCAGTTGCGACGGGTATCTCTTGAAGCCCACTGAGTAGCCTAAAGGGAGTCAAGCCTCCTGTGGAGTTTTGAGAGAGGACTCTGGTTTGCTCTCTAGGCCCTGCAGGAAAAGAAGAGCCTCATCTCACAATGATGGGCGAATCTCGTGGTTTTTCACGAGCTGCGGCGCAACGTGAGGGGTTTTCCTCGAGTTACGATGGGGAACTAAGGAAGCCTCTCTTTTGGCCCCAGGGAAGTCCAGTCTCCATTTGAGTTGTGAGGGTGGAGTGCGACATTGCTCTCGAGTCACTGCAGGGGAATCTGGCCTCAAGATGCGCTGAAGGGGGAATTTTGAGGTCTTTCTCGAGTTGTGGCAGGAAACCCTGTGTTTGCTCGACTTGTGACGGTGACCTCAGGGAGCTTCTCCTTGTGCCTATTGGAAGTTAGGAATACGGTGGACTTGGGAGGGGCCTCTAGGAATCCACTTGTTTTAGTGCAATGGAAGAGCGCCTCATCTCGAGTTGAGGCGGGAACCTCAGGTTTCCTTTCTTGTTTTGACGTGGGTCTCGGGCTGTGTATGCTGTTTCAAACAGGGAGGTAGGTCTCGACGTGTGTGAAGGCATGGAACTCTGCTTTCCTCTCGAGTTGTCAAAGGTGTTTCAGGCCTCCAGCCGAGTTGAATTTGGGACCTGGGGCTCTTTTCGGATTAACAACCAGGGCATCAGAACTCCTTCGTGTTGTGAGTGGATTCTTGGCTGACATTCGAATCGGTGCAAGGAAATCAGGCCTGATCTCGAGTGGATGGGGAAATCAGTGGCTTTCGAATTGTGACAAGGTCCCCGGGCTCCCCTCCAGTGTCAAGTAGATACCAGCCTCCTCTCGAGGTGCGACAGGGATGTTGGCATTCCTTTCCAGGTGAAGCAGGGCAATCGACCTTCATCTCGACTTGAGGTGGGGAAAATGGGGTTCTTCTTGACTTGTGGTGGGAATTTCAGCATTCCTTTTGAGTGGGGACGGGTATCTCGGGAAACTTCTGGAGCTTCATAAAGCATGTCGAGGACCCTTTCAAGCTCCAAGGGAAACGTGGGCTTTCTTTGGAAACGCTGCAGCATAAAAGGGTCTCCTCAAGCATGCAGGTGAGAATTTCGTCATTTGCGTGGAGTTGTGGCGGGAAGCTTAGGGTTCCTCTCAAGTTGCCTGTCGACCTGGGGGACTGCTCATGTTTCCTCAGGGAAGTCAGATCTCCTTTGGCGTTGCAAGGGCCACCTTAGGATTCCTCGCACATTGCTACAGGGATGAATAGGGCCTCATCTCAGGATGAGGTGGGAACCTCAGTGTTCCTCTCCATTTCTGACTTCGTTCACAGGGTCTCTGAAGAGTTGGAACAGGAGAGTTAGGCCTCATCTTGTGATGAGGTTGGAACTTCCCTTGCCTCTCGAGTTGTTCATGGGGTGACAGGCCACTTGTCATGTTGTATTTGAAACCTGCCCCTGTTTTCGGACGATGCAACTGGGTTGTGAGTTCCCCTTCGTGATGTGACTTAATCCTCAGGGTTACATTCGACGAAGTGCCAGAGCATCGGACCTTTCTTGAGTGGACGGGGAAATAGGTGTCTTTCGGAATGTGGCACGACACACGAGGCTTTCTCTCGAGTTTCAGTGTGAGACCGGCCTCCTCCTGAAGTGGGACATGAAGGTCGATATCCCCTTCCAGACAAAGCAGGGGAATAGACCCTCATGTCGAGATCAGGAGGGAAGGGGCTCAGATTAAGTTGTGCTGGGAAACTTGGTGTTCCTCTCGAGTCAGACCGGTATGCTGGGGAAATTTTTGGGTTGCATCAAGGGTGTCAAGTACCATTTCGAATTTCAAGAGGGAACGTGGGATTTCTCTTGATACGCTGCAGTGGGAAGAGGCCTCATCTCACGATGATGGGGGAACCTCGTGGTTTTTCTCGAGTTGCGGCGAGATTTTCGAGTTACGACGGGCAACTCAGAGAACCTCTCATGTTTCCCCAGGGAAGTCCAATCTCCATTCGAGTTGCGAGAGGGAGTTAGGGATTCCTCTCGAGTCGCTGCAGGGCAAATAGACCTCATCTGGGCTTGTGTCCAGAAACTACGTGTTCCTCTCCAGTGGCGACAGGGATCTAGGGGTTGCATTCAAGATTCACCTGGGGAGTCAGGCCTCATCTCGAGTGGAAGCAAATAACTCCACTCTCCTCTCGAGTTGCGATGGGTATCTTTTGGAGCCCATTGAGTGGCCTAAAGGGAGTCAAGCCTCCTGTGGAGTTTTCAGAGAGGACTCGGGATTGCTCTCTAGGCCCTGCAGGAAAAGAAGGGCCTCATCTCGCGATGACGGTGGAATCTCGTGGTTTTTTTCGAGCTGAGGCGGGAGTGTGGTGTTTCTCACGAGTTCACGGGGAACTCAGGGAGCCTCTCATGTGGCGCCAGGGAAGTCCAGTCTCCATTTGAGTTTAGAGGAGGAGAGTGGCATTGCTTTCGAGTCATGGTAGGGGAATCGGGCCTCAAGATGCATTGAAGAAAGACTCTCGAGGTCTTTCTCGAGTTGCTGCAGGAAACCCTGGGTTCCCTCGACTTGTGCCAGTGATCTCAGGGAGCTTCTCTGGGTTCTTATGAGAAGTCAGGGATACTGTGGAGTTGGGAGGGGCCTCTCAGGACTCCCCTGGGTTTGGTTCAATGTAAGAGGGCCTCATCTCGAGTTAAGGTGGGAACCTCAGGGTTCCTCTCCATTTCTGACTTCGATTGCAGGGTCTCTGCAGAGTTGGAACAAGAGAGTCAGGCCTCGTCTGTGTTGAGGAATGGAACTCCGCTTGCCTCTTGAGTTGTTCAGGAGGTGACAGGCCACTTATCACGGGACTGAGCAGGCTCTGATCACACCGCTCACCAGGCACTGATCACGTGACTGAGCAGGGTCTGATCACATGACTCAGCAGGCACTGATCACGCGGCTGAGCAGGCACTGATCATGGGGAGAGAATCCACTCATCACGGGTCTGAGCAGTCTCTGATCACACAGCTGAGCAGGCACTAATCACGAGACTGAGCAGGCACTGATCACGCGACTCAGCAGGCGCTGATCATGCAGCTGAGCTGGCACTTATCACGCAGCTGAGAATCCACTGATCACGGGACTGAACAGGCTCTGATCACACGGCTGACCAGGCACTGATCACGAGACTCAGCAGGCACTGATCACGTGACTGCAAAGGCTCATATCAAATGCCTCAGCAGACACTGATCACGTGGCTGACAAACTCTGATCACGCGGTTAAGCAGGCACTGATCACGTGACTGACCAGTAACTGATCACGTGACTGAGAGGCACATATCAAATGGATCAGCAGGCACTGATCACGTTGCTGAGCAGACAGTGATCACGCAAATGACCAGGCACTTATCTCGTGAATGAGAAGGCAGGCACTGATAATGTGGCTTAGCAGGCACTGATCATGCGGTGGACCAGGCAATGATCTCGCAGCTGAGCAGGCACTGATCACGCAGCTGAAATGCACTGATCACATGGCTGAGCAGGCACTGATCACGCAGCTGTCAGGCGCTGATCACGCGGCTGAGCAGGTGCAGATCACGCTGCTGACGGGTGCTGATCACGCGGCTGAGCAGGCTCTGATCTTCGACTGAAAGGCACTGATTATGGCTGAGCAGGCCCTTATCACGTAACTGAGAAAGCACATATCACATTGCTCAGAAGGGACAGATCACAGGGCTAAGCAGGCACTGATCACGCAGCTGAGCAGGCGCTTATCTTGCGACTGAGAGGCACATATCAAATGGTTCAGCAGGCACTGATCACGTTGCGGAGCAGACACTGATGACGCAGCTGAGCAGGCGCTGATCACGCGGCTGGCAGGCCCTGATCACGCAGCTGACAGGCGCTGATCATGCGGATGACAGGAGCTGATCAGGCGACTGAGCAGGCACTGATCACATGGCTGACCAGGCGCTGATGATGTGTCTGACAGGCACTGATCAGGTGGCTGAGCAGGCACTGATCACCCAACTAACCAGGCACTGATCATGTGACTGAGAAGGCACATATCACATAGCTCAGCAGGCACTGATGGCTAAGTAGGCACTGATCACAGGGCTAAGCAGGCACTGATCATGTGACTGAGAAGGCACATATCACATTGCTCATCGGGCACTGATCTCGGGCCTGAGAAGGTACTGATCATGCAAGTGCAGGCACTGATCAGGTGACTGAGAAAGCCCATGTCACATGGCTCAGCAGCCACTGATCACAGGGCTAAGCAGGTGCTGATCACGTGGCTGACCAGGCGCTGATGACTCGGGTTACCAGGCGCTGATCACGCGGCTGACAGGCACGGATCACGTGGCTGAGCAGGCAATGATCAAGCGGCTGACAGGCAGTGATCACGCTGCTGACAGGCGCTGATCATGCAGCTGAGCAGGCTCTGATCTGCAGCTGAAAGGCACTGATCACTCGGCTGAGCAGGCGTTGATCACGTGGCTGACAGGCGTTGATCACGGGGCTTAGCAGGCAGTGATCACGTGGCTGAACAGGCACAGATGACTGGCTGAGCTGGCACTGGTCACACGGCTGACAGACACTGATCACGCGGCTGAACAGGCACTGATCACGAGGCTGAACAGGCACTGATCACGAGGCTGAACAGGCACTGATCACACAGCCACAGGCACTGATCAGGCGGCTGACAGGCACTGATCACGCGGCTGAGCAGGTGCTGATCATGTGGCTGACAGGCACTGATAACGTGGCTGAGCAAGCAATAATCACGCGACTCACCAGGCACTGATCAGGTGACTGAGAAGGCACATATCACATTGCTCAGCGGGCACTGATCACAGGCCTGAGCAGGTACTGATCATGCGAGTGCAGGCTCTGATCACGTGACTGAGAAAGCCCATGTCACATGGCTCAGCAGGCACAGATCACAGGGCTCAGCAGGCACTGATCACGTGGCTGAGCAGGCACTGATCAGGCAGCTGAGCAGGCGCTGATCATGAGGCTGACCAGGCGCTGATCACGTGGCTGACAGGCATGGATCACGTGGCTGAGCAGGCAATGATCAAGCGGCTGACAGGCACTGATCACGCTGCTGAAAGGCACTGATCACTCGGCTGAGCAGGCCTTCATCACATAACTGAGAAAGCACATATCACATTGCTCAGATGGGACAGATCACAGGGCTAAGCAGGCACTGATCATGCAGCTGAGCAGGCGCTTATCTCGTGACTGAGAGGCACATATCAAATGGTTTAGCAGGCACTGATCAGGTTGCGGAGCAGACACTGATGATGCAGCTGAGCAGGCGCTGATCACGCGGCTGAAAGGCACTGATAAGGCAGCTGACAGGCACTGATCAGGCGACTGACAGGCACTGATCAGGCGGATGAGCAGGCGTTGATCACGTGGCTGACAGGCGCTGATCAGGCGGCTGAGCAGGCAGTGATCACGGGGCTGACAAGCTCTAAACGCGCGGCTGACAGGTGCTGATCACGCGGCTGAGCAGGCCCTGATCATGCGGCTGTCAGGCGCTGATCACTCGGCTGACAGGTGCTGATCACACCGCTGAGCAGGCAGTGATCACGCGGCTGAGCAGGTGCTGATCAGCCGGCTGAAAAGCATTGATCAGGCGGCTGACAGGAACTGATCAGGCAGCTGAGCAGGCAATGATCACCCGACTAACCAGGCACTGATCATGTGACTGAGAAGGCACATATCACATTGCTCAGCAGGCACTGATCACGGGGCTAAGCAGGCACTGATCACGTGACTGAGAAGGCACATATCACATTGCTCAGCGGGCACTGATCACGGGCCTGAGCAGGTACTGATCATGCAAGTGCAGGCACTGATCATGTGACTGAGAAAGTCCATGTCACATGGCTCAGCAGGCACTGATCACAGGGCTAAGCAGGCACTGATCACGAAGCTGAGCAGACACTGATCACGCAGCTGACCAGGCTCTGATGACGTGGCTGACCAGGCGCTGATCAAGTGGCTGAGCAGACACTGATCACGTGGCTGACAGGCACGGATCACGTGGCTGAGCAGGCAATGATCAAGCGGCTGACAGGCACTGATTACGCGGCTGAGAAGGCAGTGATCACACTGCTGAGCAGGCAATGATCACGTGACTGACCAGGCGCTGATATGTGACTGAGAAGGCACATATCCTATGCCTCAGAGGGCACTGATCACAGGGCTCAGGAGGCACTGATCTCACGACTGAGCAGGCACTCATCACGAAGATGAGCAGGCACTGATCTCAGGGCTCAGCAGGCACAGATCTGGCGGCTGAGCAGGCACTGATCACGCAACAGACCAGGCACTGATCACGTGACTCAGAAGGCACATATCACATTGCTCAGCAGGCACTTATCACAGGGCTAAGCAGGCACTGATCACGTGGCTTATCACGCAGTGATCACGCGGCTGAGCCTGCGCTGATCACGCGGCTGAGCAGGCGCTGATCACGTGGCTGAGCCTGTGCTGATCACGCAACTGAGCAGGCGCTGATCACGCGGCTGAGCAGGCGCTGATCACGCAGCTGAGCAGGCAGTGATCACGGGGCTGACAAGCTCTAAACGCGCGGCTGAGCAGGCCCTGATCATGCGGCTGTCAGGCCCTGATCACTCGGCTGACAGGTGCTGATCACACCGCTGAGCAGGCAGTGATCACGCGGCTGAGCAGGTGCTGATCAGCCGGCTGAAATGCACTGATCAGGCGGCTGACAGGAACTGATCAGGCAGCTGAGCAGGCAATGATCACCCGACTAACCAGGCACTGATCATGTGACTGAGAAGGCACATATCACATTGCTCAGCGGGCACTGATCACGGGCCTGAGAAGGTACTGATCATGCAAGTGCAGGCACTGATCATGTGACTGAGAAAGTCCATGTCACATGGCTCAGCAGGCACTGATCACAGGGCTAAGCAGGCACTGATCACGAAGCTGAGCAGACACTGATCACGCAGCTGACCAGGCTCTGATGACGTGGCTGACCAGGCGCTGATCAAGTGGCTGAGCAGACACTGATCACGTGGCCGACAGGCACGGATCACGTGGCTGAGCAGGCAATGATCAAGGGGCTGACAGGCACTGATTACGCGGCTGAGAAGGCAGTGATCACGCTGCTGAGCAGGCAATGATCACGTGACTGACCAGGCGCTGATATGTGACTGAGAAGGCACATATCGTATGCCTCAGTGGGCACATATCACATTGCTCAGCAGGCACTTATCACAGGGCTAAGCAGGCACTGATCACGTGGCTTATCACGCAGTGATCACGCAGCTGAGGCTGCGCTGATCACGTGGCTGAGCCTGTGCTGATCACGCAACTGAGCAGGCGCTGATAACGCGGCTGAGCAGGCACTGATCACGTGGCTGACAGGCACTGATCAGGCGGCTGAGCAGGCACTGATCACGCGACTGACCAGGTACTGATCACATGACTGAGAAGGCACATATCACATTGTTCAGCAGGTGCTGATCACTCCGCTGAGCAGGCACTGATCACGAGACTGAGCAGGCGCTGATCACTGGGCTGAGAAGGCAGTGATCACACAGATGAGCAGGCAATGATCACAGGGCAAATCAGGCACTGATCACGTGGCTGAGCAGGCACTGGTCAGGCAGCTGAGCATGCACTGATCACGCGACTGAGCAGGCTCTGATCACGCAGCTGAGGCGCTGATCACTGGGCAGAGCAGGCACTGATCACACGGCTGAGCAGGCACAGATCACGTGGCTGAGCAGGCACTGACCCCGCGGCTGACAGGCGCTGATCAGGCGGCTGATCAGTACCTGGTCATTCTCGTGAAAACTTCCTGGTCAGCCGCCTGATCAGCGCCTGTCAACCACGAGATCAGTGCCTGCTCAGCCACCTCCTGATCAGTACCTGCTCTGCCCAGTGATCAGTGCCTGCTCAGCCGTGTGATCAGTGCCTGCTCTGCCCAGTAAGCCAACTTTTTCACTCTCCACTTTTACTTTAATAAAGAGGCATTTAGGTTCCTCTTCACTTTCTGCAATAAGGGTGGTGTCATCTGCATATCTGAGGTGATTGATATTTCTCCCGGCAATCTTGATTCCCGCTTGTGTTTCTTCCAGTCTGGCATTTCTCATGATGTACTCTGCATATAAGTTAAATAAGCAGGGTGATGACACAGCCTGGACGTACTCCTTTTCCTATTTGGAACCAGTCTGTTGTTCCATGTCCAGTTCTAACTGTTACTTCCTGACCTGTATACAGATTTCTCAAGAGGCAGGTCAGGTGGTCTGGTATTCCCATTTCTTTCAGAATTTCCCACAGTTTACTGTGATCCACACAGTCAAAGGCTTTGGCATAGTCAATGAAGCAGAAGTAGATGCTTTTCTGGAACTCTCTTGCTTTTTCCCTGATCCAGCGGCTGTTGGCAATTTGACCTCCGGATCCTCTGCCTTTTCTTAAACCAGCTTGAACATCAGGAAGTTCATGGTTCACGTATTGCTGAAGCCTGGCTTGGAGAATTTTGAGCATGACTTTACTAGCATGTGAGATGAGTGCAATTGTGCGGTCGTTTGAGCTTTCTTTGGCATTGCCTTCCTTTGGGATTGGAATGAAAACTGCCCTGTTCCAGTCCTGTGGCCACTGCTGACTTTTCCAAATTTGCTGGCTTATTGAGTGTAGCACTTTCACAGCATCATCTTTCAGGATTTGAAATAGCTCAACTGGAATTCCATCACCTCCACTAGCTTTGTTCATAGTGATGCTTTCTAAGGCCCACTTGACTTCACGTTCCAGGATGTCTGGCTCTAGGTCAGTGATCACACAGTCGTGATTATCTGGGTCGTGAAGACTCTTAGACATGTCTAGACTAGAGTAGCGAAAACAACAATACTAGATATTTAATATTGACTATTTTCCAGTTCGCAGGACTCTGACATTCATTTGGGTCAATGTTTTCTAGTATTTCCAACAGTTTGATATGTAAGGGCTACCCTTTCTGGAGACCATTTAAATAAGAACTCAGAACTTGAGCAATATTATCAAAACCCACGAGGCTCACACTGAGACATACATAAATCCAGACAGACAGCCAAGAGATCTTCCAGGTTTCTGCCTGAGATTTTAAATATTTCTTTGAGCCGTTTTCCTGGGGGGTGGGGGGTGGCGGCAAGACAGGCTTTGGTAACAAGCTCATTGTGTGTAATTGCATATGAAAAGAACCAGCTTTCCGGGGTCCAAGACAAAATGGTTCCTTGGTAACCAATTTTGTCTGGATCTATAGAATATCATGGCCCTCCTAGGTCAGGTCATCTTTCTTTTCTGTAGTCATCGTTTTATCCCTAAATCATAGACAGCTTGGATTGTCTCTGTGGGGTGGATTTACTTGTCCTTGGGTTTCATCTGGCGGCAGTAGGTGAAAGAGGTCCGAGAGCCTCTCCTGGAACCAGGCTTTGGGTTAGGGCTCACTGCGCACCTATGGTGAAGGAGGGGACCGCACTGGGAGCGCGCCAGGGGCGGGGCAAACCCCCGGCGGCGAAGGCCGAGGGTCTGTGGTGTCGGGGCAGGGGTTGGGGTCCCAGTTATACTCTTGGGCGTTACCACTGCAGCTGGTAATGCACCGTGAGCGCGCCAAGGGCAGGGCAAAAACGGGCGGGGCCCGTCGGGGTTCCAATCGGGGTGGGCTGAGGGGTGCCTGTTGTGCTCTAGGCGGTCGCCATTGTGGCTGGGAACTCACAGAGAGCGCGCCAGGGGCAGGGATCGTGTCATGTCGGGGCGGGGGTGGTGGTCCCAGTTATGCTCTCGGTGGTTGCCATTGTGGCTGGGAAAGCCCATTTCGTGTGCTCCTGGGTCCCCCTGGATTGGCATCCAGTGGGTGGAGCGGAGGGGTGAGGACCACAGGTAAGGGAACTGGGACTGCGTGGAGCAGGGAACCACGTACTCCATTCTCAGGGCTCCCCAACCTGGCAGTGGCAGAAAGGCCTTGCCTTTGGGGTCAAGGCCTTTGCCGCTTCACCCCTTTGCGGAAAGCTCAGAGCTGCGTGATTTTTCCAACAGTGTAGTGTCCGCTGGATGTCCAAGGGACAGAACTCTGAACTCTGGCCGGCTAGCCCAGCCCTGCTTCTGGGTCTTTGTAGGCCAGGGGACCCTTGACCACCTGCTGGGATGGGAAAGAGAAGGGTCCACGAATTGCACCCTAGAAACTTAGTAGGGTGCCTGGATTTAAAAACCCAGTGGCTGCCCAGGCAGAAAAGGGAGGAGGGCACCTTGCTGCACTTTCATGACAGAATCTGTGGTTGCCCTGCTGAGGGGGCCTTTCCATGTGGACCCTGTGCAATAAAAGTTTGGTGTGTTGGAACTGAATAATTAGAGCGTGTAAAATTTTTAAATTATGTGGTGGTTTAATTAAAAAAAAGAAAAAAACCAAGCTCCAAGTTTTTTGGAAATTGAAGTCTAAATATTCAAGGCCTGTTTTCCTTCCACTGTGGCATTCTATGAAGAAATGTGCGTGTGTTTTTTGTTTGTTTTGTTTTAAGAAAAGTGTCTGAAAAATGAGGGAAACAGGAAACCCAGAGGTGCCCCTGTAGTTTGGCAAAGGCCTTAGGAGGTCACTTGGAAATGCTGCTGGCTGTGGGGAGGCAGATGGGCACAGAGCTGTGCAGGCTTGTCCTTTGCATGCATGTTCTTGTGTGTGGAATCCAGCTCGGAGCCATCTCCTGACGTGTAAGAATTTCACAGACAAACCTTGAGCTAAGCAGTGCATTTTTTTTCTAAGGAAATCTTTGTCTTAAGCGATGTTAATATCCTATGTATTTCCGCTAGACTCTGGCTTCAGGTCGGTTTCCCCAAAAGGCTCAGAAGCGACTTGAACAAAACAGTATGTTTTCCTCCTACCTTGTTCTCCTAATCCATGTTAAGGACACGATGTATTTGCCTGGAAATCTCCCTTTCTTCAAGATTCATGTCAATCAATTTTTGGCCTGGGATGACTCACCTGCTGCCCATGTTATCTCAATGCATGTCGTGGGGGAGGGGCCTGGTGCCATTCTCTGAGACACTGCCTTTCTTTCCTTAGCAGACTGCTAGTGGCTGTATAACATCTGGCTAAAGACCAGCAGGGGGTACTCTTACTCCCCGCCCCACCCCCACCCTGCCGCAAGACTATGTCAGCAGCTTTCTCTATCTCTTTCATCCTTTAATAACACTTGATGACACAAAAGCTCTGAGCGATCAAGTCATATCGAATCTTCATTTCAGATTGACGATGCATTCCATGGTATTGCCATCTTAAGTCTTTCCATCGCTATGGAGTATCTGTCCATGTATTCAGGATATTTTTCAGCCATGGTGTAGAATTTCCAGTGTGCCAGTCTTGTCATCCTCGTTACATCCATGGCAAAGCATTTTATTCATGTTGACATTATTGAAAGGGAATTTTTTTTAATTCCTTTTCAGATTATTATCTGCTAGTGTATACAGATAAAACTGTGTGATCATTCATTTTCATCACTTTGGACAGCTTGATAGTTGTCTTTACCTTCTTTCCTTTCTCGTACTTTAAGATTATCCTGGCACATATATGTACTCCCTCACCCTAATCTCAGTCATGTGTTCGAAGAACTTCTGTCCTTTTATTTATTTATTTTTTGTAACACTGAATTCGTTTTGACTATGCTGGGTCTTTGTTGCTAGGTGGAAGTTGCTAGGACCTCTGGACTGCAGTCTCCCATCTCTTGTTGACCTCTTGCTGACCTCTCCAGAATCCGGGTTGGTGGGAGCTTGTTAGTTCCTTGTTCCTTACCAGGACCTCCTGTTGTAAGATGACTCCTGAAGGTGTTTTCTCTTCTCCGTTGCCTGGCAAGGGTGGGTGGTCACTGGTTCATTTAACAGACTGTCTTTTGGTTCTCTGGAAAAAGGTCCTTCTCAGAGTAAATGTATAAAATTGTAAAAGTCAATGTTTGAAATAATGTATATTCCTAATTGGGTAAGTTGGCTTTTTTTGTTGTGTGTTAGAACTTATCACCAGACCAAAGGCCAAGTAGATCTTTTGTTGTTTTCTCAAATTGTATAGTTTTTGAATGGAATTCCGGTGTTGGTTGCAAAGTTTGTGCTTCTGTTCATGTCTTTTTTTTTTTTAATAAACAGTTATTTATTTCTAGTTGATTGATCACTGCTTTACAATATCGGTTTGATTTGTCATACATCCACACGAATGAACCATAGATGTACGTGTGTCCCCAGCTCTGGAATCTCCCTCCCACATCCCATGCATCCCCACCTCTCTAGGTTATTACAGTGCCCGAGTTTGAGTTCCCTGAGTCCTAACAGCAAATTCCCACTGGTTGTCTATTTACAAATGTTGGTGTACATGCCTCCATGCTGCTCTCTTCATTCATGTCACCCTCTCCCTCTTGTTCCTCACCCTGGTCCGTAAGTCTGTCCACTATGTCTGCGTCTCCATTGCTGCTATGTGAACAGATTCGTCAGATCCATCCTTCTCGATTCCAAGTTTTTCTCTTTCTGACTGACTTGCCTGTTTAATACGCTCTCGGTTCATCCCCTTCCTTAGAACGGACTCAAATGTGTTCCATCCAGGCTCTGACTGTTCCTTAGCCGTGTTTTGAGGAGGATCATGGAGCCATTGTGCTCCATTTCAGTTTGGGCTTCCAGCCTTAGTGCTCACAGCAGAGCTGCTTGTGGGAGAGCCCTCTGAGGTCTGTGAGCGCGGGGCTGCCCGCTCTTCCCTGGCGGGAGCTTTGTATCCTCAGGCCCCTCAGGGCTCGGGCTCCAGGGTCACGGGACTGTGTCCCAGCTGAGAGGAGCGGGGTTGCCTCAGTGCCCTCCAGCAGGGAGGCTCTGCAAGAGGGGAAAATGAGGACGAAGTAGACGTTTCCTGTGTCCAGCTGAGCGATGACCGGAGGTCCATCTCTGAGCACTCGGGGGGTGGGGGTGGGGAGGAGAGCTCCATGTGCAAATGGCGGGTTTTCAGTTCGATTTCTTTTCGATGGCCTAGAGGATGGCCTTCACGGATGTTCTTCTGAGTAGGTGGCCAGTTTTCCTGTCCCTGTTTCTTCAGAAGACTGTCCTTTCCTCTTGGCTCATTCCTGGTTTGATTTTTATGAACTGACCACATCCATGTGGGTTCATTCCTGGGCTCTCTCTTCTCTCCTGGAGTCCATGTGTCTGTGTTCCTGCCAGTTCCTCACTGTGGTGGTTACTACAGGGCCGTGCTGCAGTTTGAAGTTGGAGAGGAAGATGCCTCCAGCTGTGTTCTTCTTTCTCAGTCTTCTTGGCCCTTTAAGGTCCTGTTCAATATTAGCAGCCTACTAGTAGGAGTATTTCTGTTTCTGTGAAAAAGGCCATCGCATATCATTTTGTGATTGCAGTCAGTGGGAATTATCACCCCCTGCCCAACTACAAATGCCATCTCGCTCTCCTCCTTTTCTGCCTCGGCCCCAACTATACCTTCCAGTAACATCCAGCGTATAATATAACTTGGGGGAGATTCATCCCTCTTTCTGGCAGCATTTCCCATGTAGTTTCACGTGCCAAATGAACTCAGGTTGTTTCATATCTCTCTTTGGGAGGTCTCAGGGTCCCTCTGAAGCATCCCAAAGTTCGCTAGAAGGCAATTATTTAGGCAGGCTTATACATAGATATCCAAAGCATTTCCAACAGTCAGGTAGGATCACATAAGTCACCGTGACACAATACTTCTCCACTTAGCCAAAGCTAACAAAAGATTTCAAAGGTCAACCTAGAACAGATTACTTAAGAGGTAAAGACACTTAAAATCCATTAGCAAAGGCAGTTCAACATCTCAAGAAAACTTGTGCTAGGCACAAAACTCTTTTCTGGGCGTCCACTTTCCCAACAACCTCCTTATCTCATTCTGTACCCATTCCTGTGCTTCTCCCATCCTGAAACTGCCGCCTGTAAGAGAGAACTACTTCGGTTTCCTTCATAAAATGCGATTTCATTCCACATACCTTCTTTTCAGAACAAGTCAGACATCTCCCTTCAGCAACCCAGAACTGACTTTTATATTGGCATTCTATAGATTGGTGAACATTCGTATCAGTGATAATACCCCGCCCCCCCCCCCTCCACCCACAAGAACAAAAGAAAACAACACAAAGAAATTGCTTTCTTACACTGAACATGTCAGGACGGTGCCGGACACTATTCATGGACAGTCAAAAATCTCTTGTTTCTGCGTCCTTTCAGGTCGTGAATGTTTCAGAACTTTAATTTATTTGGAAATGACCTAGCTATTCAATACACTGTCGTCACTTAGTTTAGCACAAGGATAGAAACTCAGGTACCGAAAACACCTGGAGAAACGATTGTAAGTTCAGTTCATTTCAGTTGCTCAGTCGTGTCTGACTATTTGGGACCCCGTGGCCTGCAGGACGCCAGGCTTCCGTGTCCATCACCAACTCCAGGGGCTTGCTCAAACTCATGTCCATCGAGTCAGTGATGCCATCCAACCATCCTATCCTCTGTCGTCCCCTTCTCCTCTGCCTTCAATCAAGACTATTATAGACAGATATTTTAGAGTATAATTATTGTGAATGGTTTCTCTAAAAGCTCATATCACAGTTACATTTTTTAGCTTTGTTGTTGTTTAGAGGTACTTTGTTGTTGACAAGCTTGTGACAGATATAACAATATAGCAGTTTTTAACCTAGAATAAACCTAGGCACTATGAACATTTTGTGCTTAATGTTGATGACTCTTCAGTTCAGTTCATTTCCATCGCTCAGTTGTGTCCGACACTTGGCGACTCCATAAATCGCAGCACGCAAGGCCTCCCTCTCCAGCACCAACTCCCGGAGTTCACTCAGACTCACGTCCATCGAGTCAGTGATGCCATCCAGCCATCTCATCCTCTGTCGTCCCCTTCTCCTTCTGCCCCCAATCCCTCCCAGCATCAGAGTCTTTTCCAATGAGTCAACCCTTGGCATGAGGTGGCCAAAGTGCTGGAGTTTCAGCTTCAGCATCATTCCCTCCAAAGAAATCCCAGGGCTGATCTCCTTCAGAAAGGACTGGTTGGATCTCCTTGCAGTCCAAGGAACTCGCAAGAGTCTTCTCCAACACCACAGTTCCAAAGCATCAATTCTTCGGCGCTCAGCCTTCTTCACGGTTCAACTCTCACAGCCATCCATGACCATAGGAAAAACCAAAGCCTTGACTAGACAGACCTTTGTTGGCAAAGTAATATCTCTGCTTTTGAATATGCTATCTAGGTTGGTCATAACTTTCCTTCCAAGGAGTAAGCGTCTTTTAATTTCATGGCTGCAGTCACCATCTGCAGTGATTTGGGAGCCCCCCCAAAATAAAGTCTGACACTGTTTCCACTGTTCCCTCATCTATTACCCATGAAGTAATGGCAATGGATGCCATGATCTTTGTTTTCTGAATGTTGAGCTTTAAGCCAACTTTTTCACTCTACACTGTCACTTTCATCAAGAGGCTTTTGAGTTCCTCTTCACTTTCTGCCATAAGAGTGGTGTCATCTGCATATCTGAGGTGATTGATATTTCTCCTGG
>NC_059177.1:0-19925 GCF_019923935.1 Bubalus bubalis
TGTTGACTACACATAGAGTTTTGTACAGTACAGCTGTGTGTGTCTTGCTAAACTGAAACTTCTTGACCATTGATTTGTAAATTTCTGCTTCCCTCTCCACTAGCCTCTGGTAGCTATTATTCCACTCCTTTATTCCGATATATCACATAAGTGGAATCCTGCAGTATTTGTCTTTCTATGGCTGACATTTTCATTTAGCATAATGTCCTCAAGTTTCATCCATGTAGTCACATATTACACAATTTTCTTATTTTTAAAGGTCAGGTTGTATTCTACTGTTCACATATGCACCGCATTCTTTTATCCAACTATCTGTCCATAGATATTTCAGTGGTTTCCACTCCCTGGCTATTGTGAATGGTTCTACAGTGAGTGTGGGAACACTAACATATTTTTAAAAGCTTGACCTCAAATTTTTAGGATAATACCCATAAGCAGGATTTCTGGATCATGTACAGTTCAATTTTCAACTTAATAAAGAACCTCTATACCATTTTCCACAGCAGCTGCAACATTTTGCATTCCTACTAACAATGTACAGTGAGGTGTGATGAAAACTGAAATATCTTTGCAACTTATTTTTTAAATTATCATTCACATTAGTAGTCCCATTTTATTGTATCTCCAATACTACAAACAGCTCTGCTTTATGCCAACATACTATCAATTCTGAACTGAAAAAGTGTAAATGAAATAAGTAACTCTCAGTATCCCCACTTTGCATCATTTTGCTACAACATTTGCCAGACTTTGCTTTTAGTGTCTGTGACTGTCAGTGTGTTGGGGCCAGGTTGAAGGGTAGTTTTGGGGAGTAGTAAGCAATGCTGGGAGGGATTGGGGGCAGGAGGAGAAGGGGACAACAGAGGATGATGATGGCTGGATGGCATCACTGACTTGTTGGACGTGAGTCTGAGTGAACTCTGGGAGTTGGTGATGGACAGGGAGGCCTGGTGTGCTGTGATTCATGGGGTCGCAAAGAGTCGGACACGACTGAGCGACTGAACTGAACTGAACTGAAGCTATGTTTTTTAAACTTATTATTAACTAAATAACAACTAATTAGTGAATGCAAACTTACAATTTCCTAATAATGTTGGGCTGGCCATGAAAGCTCATTCCAGTTTTTCCATAACATGTTACAGAAAAGCCAGAACAAACTTTTTGACTAACCAAATATACACATTTCACAAAGAAGTAAGCAAGACACAACAAATCTAATTTCCTGGTCCAGAAAATTGGTATGTGAAGTCAGGATTCGAACACAATATTTTCTTTGCATAAATAGATAATAAAAATCGCAGTTGCTTTAGGGCCTCCTCCACTATTAGGTTCCCTGGTGGCTCAGACAATAAAGAATCTGCCTGCAATGTGGAAGAACTGGGTCCAATCCCTGGGTTAGGAAGAGCCCATGGAGGAGGGCACTGCAAGCCACTCCAGTATTCTTGCCTGGAGAATACCATGGACAAAGGATCCTGGTGGGCTACAGTCTCTGGGGTTGCAAAGACTCAGACACAAATGAGTGACTAAGCACACCAGTAACAGCCATTACTGAAGTAATCGCTTAAAGTACAGTAATTGCTTGGAGTACAGTAACTGGCCTTGGAGTACAGAATGAAGCAGGGCAAAGGTTAATAGAGTTCTGCCAAAGAACGCACTGATCATAGCAAACACTGTCTTCAAACAACACAAGAGAAGACTCTACACATGGACATCACCAGATGGTCAACACCAAAATCAGATTGATGATATTCTTTGCAGTCAAAGATGCAGAAGCTCTATACAGTCAGCAAAATCAAGACTGGGGCTGACTGTGGCTCAGATCATGAACTCTGTATTGCTAAAGTCAGATTTAAATTGAAGAAAGTAGACCATTCAGGTAAAACCTAAATCAAATCCCTTACGACTATACAGTGGAAGTGAGAAATAGATTTAAGGGACTAGATCTGATAGATAGAGTGCCTGATGAACTATGGACGGAGGTTCATGACATTGTACAGGAGACAGGGATCAAGACCATCCCCAAGAAAAAAATGCAAAAATGCAAAATGGCTCTCTGAGGAGGTCTTACAAATAGCTGTGAAAAGAAGAGAAGCAAAAAGCAAAGAGAAAAGGAAAGATATACCCATTTGAATGCAGAGTTCCAAAGAATAGCAAGGAGAGATAAGAAAGACTTCCTCAGTTATCGGTGCAAAGAAATAGAGGAAAACAATAGAATGAGAAAGACTAGAGATCTCTTCAAGAAAATTAGAGACACCAAGGGAACATTTCATGCAAAGATGGGCTCAAGAAAGGACAGAAATGGTATGGACCTAATAGAAGCAGAAGATATTTAGAAGAGGTGGCAAGAATACACAGAAGAACTGTCCAAAAAAGATCTTCAGGACCCAGATAATCATGATGGCGTGATCACTCACCTAGAACTAGACATTCTGGAATGCAAAGTCAAGTGGGCCTAAGGAACCATCACTACAAACAAAGCTAGTGGAGGTGATGGGATTCCAGTTGAGGCTATTTCAAGTCTTAAAAGATGATGCTTAGAAAGTTCTACGCTCAACATGCCAGGAAATTTGGAAAACTCAGCAGTGACCACAGGACTGGAAGAGGTCAGTTTTCATTCCAATCCCAAAGAAAGGCAATGCCAAAGAATGCTCAAACTACCACACAATTGCACTCATCTCACACGCTAGTAAAGTAATGCTCAAAATTCTCCAAGCCAGGCTTCAGCAATACATGAACAGCGAACTTCCAGATGTTCAAGCTGATTTTAGAAAAGGCAGAGGAACCAGAGATCCAATTGCCAACATCTTCTGGATCATCAAAAAAGTAAGAGACTTCCAGAAAAGCATTTATTTATGATTTATTGACTATGCCAAAGGCTTTGACTGTGTGGATCACAATAAACTGTGGAAAATTCTGAAAGAGATGGGAATACAAGACCACCTGACCTGTATTTTGAGAAATCTGTATGCAGGTCAGGAAGCAACAGTTAGAACTGGACATGGAACAACAGACTGGTTCCAAATAGGAAAAGTAGTACGTCAAGGCTGTATATTGTCACCCTGCTTATTTAACTTACATGGAGAGTACATCATGATAAAGGCTGGGCTGGATGAAGCACAGGCTGGAATAAAGACTGCCAGGAATATCAATAGCCTCAGATATGCAGATGACACCACCCTTATGGCAGAAAGGGAAGAAGAACTAAAGAGCCTCTTGATGAAAGTGAAAGTGGAGAGTGAAAAAGTTGGCTTAAAGCTCAACATTCAGAAAACAAAGATCATGGCATCCAATCCCATCACTTCATGGCAAATAGATGGGGAAACAGTGGCAGACTTTTCTTTTTTGGGGGGTTGGGGCTCCAAAGTCACTGCAGATGGTGATTGCAGCCATGAAATTAAAAGACCCTATTCCTTGGAAGATAAGTTATGACCAACCTAGACAGTATATTGAAAAGCAGAGACATTACTTTGTCAACAAAGGTCAGTCTAGTCAAAGTTATGGTTTTTCCAGTGGTTATGTATGGACTATAAATAAATCTGAGCGCCAAAGAATTGATGCTTTTGAACTCTGGTGTTGGAGAAGACTCTTGAGAGTCCCTTGGACTGCAAGGAGATCCAACCAGTCCATCCTAAAGGAAATCAATCCTGGATATTCATTGGAAGGACTGGTGTTGAAGCTGAAACTCCAATACTTTGGCCACCTGATGTGAAGAGCTGACTCACTTGAAAAGACCCTCATGCTGGGAAAGACTGAAGGTGGGAGAAGGGGATGACAGAGAATGAGATGGTTGGATGGCATCACCGACTCAATGGACAGGAGTTTGAGTAAACTCTTGGATTTGGTGATGGACAGGGGTGCCTGTCGTGCTACAGCCCATGGGGTCACAAAGAATTGAACATGACTGAGCGACTGAACTGAACTGAATAGCAATTAACTTATAGTTTTTTTTTTGATATGATACTGTCCTTGTGTTTCTCCCAATTACACTCTCGTTTTCATTTCTACATAATATTCACTGAATTGAATAAGAAGACTCTCATCATTTTTGTTTTGAGAGAAAAATATAATCTTGATGGCAAAAACTAACAAGGACAATAAAAGAAAATTACAGAATAATCTTACTAATGATCACAGAATTTTAAATTATACATAAAATATTGACACATTAAACCAATCAACTAATAAAAAGGCAAATATATAATTATAGTAATTTTCTTAGGAAAAAACACATATTTTGATATTAGAAAATTTTTTAAAATACAAGTTACCATATCAAAATATTAAAGGAGTTAAAATGAGGAAAATTAACTTGATAAATTCAACATTCACTCACTAAAAAACAAAATATAACAAACAGACACATACAAAACAAATATGTGAGATAACTTTGTTTAACATTTTAAGCATGAAATGTTTCCTTGTTAGACGAGGAAGTCAAGGGTACCCACTTTTACTGTTTATTCAAAATTGTACTAATGTTTTCAGCTAGTTAACCAAACACAAGAAAAAAATAAAAAGAATAACATTGGAAACAACATATCCAGAAAATGTTTAAGTAGAGATTGTATGATATGCATGCTGAAAATCAAAAGTAATCTACAAATAAATTATAAAATTATTAAAAAATATTGTTAGAGTTGCCAAAATGCATTGAATCCTAATTGAAAAACAATAAACATTTTACAAATGACATTTAAAATAGTATGAAAAATAATCACACATCCAGATTAATTTAAAAATATATGTAACAAATTTATAAAAATATGATATATCTTATATTGTAAAACATGAAGTAGATCTAAATTAACATAATAATGTAGCATGCTTATGATTTGGAAGACTTGAGGATGCAAACTTATCATTCTTTGCAAATAGATCTACAATTCTACTGTTTTTCTACACTAAATCTAAACAAGAATAATTCTAAAGTTTGCTTTAAAAGGTAAAAATAAAGAATATCTTAAACACTCTGCAAGATAAAAAGTAACTTTTTAAGAGTTGCTCAACTTGATGTTAAAGCCTATTAGTTAAGGGTAGTTCTGATTATAAAACAGCTAGAAGCATACAGAAAGTCTAGGAACAGAAGTATAGATATACTGATATTTACTTTATGAATATTCTGGCACCACAAAGCAGTGTTAAAATGAGTACATTTTTCAATAAGTATTTCTGGGGTAAATATACACCAGTAAGTCAAAATATAAAATTAGATTATAGTCATGCCCCATCAAAATTTACTTTCAGTTTGAAATAAATATAAAAATCAATGTAAAAAGAGAAAATAAAACCCTGAATTGAAAATAGAGGAAGTAGAATAGAAAATATAATACTGTATGAAATTTGTGATAATTTGGCACATAAAGTATGATAATATCTTTGTTATTTTGGAGATAAGAAGTGAATATTAAATAAGATATTAAAAGCACTTCACTGTGTAAAGAAACAGTTTGATAAACATTAATTCATTAAACATAAGGAAATGTGTGCACCTAAATACATCACCAACCAAGTGAATAGACAAGCCACGATCTAGGAGAAAATATTCATGATACGTACATCAAAGGGCTTTTATTTAGAATGCATAATGAAATACATATTTAATAATAAAATATTAACAACCTAATAAAAAAATAGGTAAAAAAAAACCTGAATAGGACCTTCATAAAGAAGTAAGACAAGTCAAATGACTAATAACTAAATTATAGGGATTCAACCACATTAGTAAAGTGGAATTGAATTCATAACCAAAATGAAGTACCCCTACTCATCCACCAACCTCAAAATACTAAAATGTCTGCTATGACAGTATTAAATATTGGCAAGAATGGAAAATAATTAGAACCCACATGCAATATAGTTGGAATTTAAACTAATACATCTATTTTGGAAAATTGTTTGATGGCACCTAGCAAAAGATCAGAAACAAGCACCTTTGATGCAGAACATTCAGAGACAGGGCATACCTCACCCAGTGAGTGCTTGTGTGCAATGCAGCACATACTTGTGTAAGAATGTGCATGCAGCATTTCCATTAAAGACAGAAAGGGTGAAATAACCAGGAGTGAAATTGCTGGCTCATATGGTAGTTCTAGTTTTAGCTTGTGTGTGTGTGTATGTGTGTGTGCAAAACGCCATACTGTTTTCTATGCAGTATGCAATTGGCTCTACCAATTTACTTTCTCACCCACAATGCACAAGGTTTCTCTTTCTTCTAATTCTCTCCAAAAATTGTTATTTGCAGACTTTATAAAGAAAGAAGGAGGGGAAATTTAGGAGTATAAAGTCTACAAAACACTCTGTATAAAATAGATAAGCTACAAGGATACTGCTGCCTAGCGCCGTAAGTTCTAGCTATTATCCTTTGTGTGCTGTGCTGTGCTCAGTCACTTCAGTTGTGTCCAACTCTTTGTGACCCCATGGACTGTAGCCCACCAGGCTCCTCTGCCCATGGGATTGGGTTGCCATGCCCTCCTCCAAGGGATCTTCCCCACCCAGGAATCAAACCCATATCTCTGGCATCACCTGCATTGCAGGCAGGTTCTTTATCCACTGAGACACTAAGTTTTAATAGCATATAGTCTAAAAACATAATGAATCACTGTGTTGTGCATCTAAAATTATTATAACACTGTAAATAAATAATACTTCAATGAAGAAGAGGAAATAGCCAAATTCCATTTGTAGTAGAAGTATGAATAAACATATTATCATATCAATATATTTATTTTGTGGAACATTCTTCAGCAACAAAAATGGAACTACTGTTACAGTCAGTCACTTAAAAATTCTTTTGAAAAAAAAATGCCGAGCCAAATAAGCCAGACATAAGGGAATATACTCTAAAATTTTAATAATACAAATTTCAAAAGCAACAAAGTTAAATTTTAACTCTCATAAAAGTTATGACCAACCGAGATAGCATATTGAAAAGCAGAGGCATTACTTTGCCAACAAAGGTCCGTCTAGTCAACGCTATGGTTTTTCCAGTGGTCATGTATGGATGTGAGAGTTGGACTGTGAAGAAAGCTGAGCACCGAAGAATTGATGCTTTTGATCTGTGGTGTTGGAGAAGACTCTTGAGAGTCCCTTGGACTGCAAGGAGATCCAACCAGTCCATTCTGAAGGAGATCAGCCCTGGAATTTCTTTGGAAGGAATGATGCTGAAGCTGAAACTCCAGTACTTTGGCCACCTCATGCGAAGAGTTGACTCATTGGAAAAGACTCTGATGCTGGGAGGGATTGGGGGCAGGAGGAGAAGGGGACGACAAAGGATGAGATGGCTGGATGGCATCACTGACTCGATGGATGTGAGTCTGAGTGAACTCTGGGGGATGGTGATGGACAGGGAGGCCTGGCATGCTGCGATTCATGGGGTCGCAAAGAGTCAAACACAACTGAGCAACTGAACTGAACTGAACCTATTCTCTGTGTAGAAGAAAAAGTTTTGAACACAGCAATGAAGTTTGCTCCTAGAGGCATCAGAGAGGCACAGTGACTAGAAAAATGCTTACAGAAATGCTGTAAAGAGCTGATATGTCTTTAATTTCTTGGAGAAAGCAACAGACAGGATTATTATACAGAATTACTTGTCTATTTATCACATTTCATAATTTGAGAGTGAGAAAAAGAGAAAAGAAATGAAAGGAAGAGAAAAAAAAAAAAAGAAAGAAGACATGGAACAGAAATCATTTGCAAATTTTGAGGATTTTAGGATGTGGACAGCCTTTTGCTGTGCTGTGCTTAGTCACTCAGTCTTATCCGACTCTTTGTGACCCCATGGACTGTAGCTCACCAGGATCCTCTGTTCATGGGGATTTTCCAGGCAAGAATACTGGTTGGGTCGTCATGCCCTCCTGTAGGTGATCTTCCCTACTCAGGGAAAGAACCCAGGTCTCCCATATTGCAGGGGGGATTCTTTACCATCTGAGCCACCAGGGAAGCCCATGGACAGTGTTAGATGATCATTATGTAGCCTATAACACTCTTTTTTTATTATTTTATTTTTAAACCTGAAACACTGTATTAGTTTTGCCAAACATCAAAACGAATCCGCCGCAGGTATACATGTGCTCCCCATCCTGAACCCTCCTCCCTCCTCCCTCCCCACACCATCCCTCTGGGTCGTCCCAGTGCACCAGCCCCAAGCATCCAGTATCGTGCATTGAACCTGGGCTGGCAACTCGTTTCATACATGATATTACACATGTTTCAATGCCATTCTCCCAAATCTTCCCACCCTCTCCCTCTCCAACACTCTTAAAGTGAGACATAAACATAATTTTATTTCTTTTTTTCTTTTAAACTGAAGCTGATATTTTAAAATCACATTGCAGTTTAAAAATCACATTATAAAAATCACATATATATCATATGATATATATATCATATGATATATATATATATATAATATACAAGAGATTGTATCCCATTGTGTATGAGTCACTAAAGAATCAACATGCACTTCAGGGGACATGAGTTCCATCCATGGCTTGTGAAGATCCCCTGGAAGAGAGCATGGCAACTCACTCCAGTATTCTTCCCTGGAGATTCCCCATGAACAGAGAAGGGGTCTCAAAGATCACACTAATCAGTGAATAAGCACACATTTGAAGAAAAATGTAATAACCATCATACACTGTGTAAAGTACATTTAAGAAAGTGTTCTCCTCTATCTCTCGTCTCATTCAAAATTACATTAGGTGAGAAAACATTTTGGTGTTGACTAATTTTCTGATGGTCTCCTTCACATCATTATTTCTAAGGCTGTAGATAGGGGATTTAGCATGGGGATCACTACTGTGAAAAGCACAGTGGCTACTTTGATGAAGAGCCATGAGCTTCTGGAGTTGGGTACCCAGTAGAGAAGAAGGATGACCCCATGGAAAATGGTGATGGCAGTCAGGTGGGAGGCACAGGTGGAATAGGCTTTTCAGAGTCCACCGGCTGAAGGCATCTTGATGATGTGACAATTATGAAAACATAGAAGGTGAAAATAATCAGGAGGCGACACACCTTATTGAGAGTAGAAATTATAAAACATGTCATCTGACTGAAGTAAGAGTCAGAGCAAGAGGCAGAGCCAAATGCAGAATGCTCACAGCCAAAGTGATGTATGACGTTAGAACCATAGAAGGACAGCTCCAAAAGAGAACATGTGATTGTCAAGGACCACGTTCCACCCCACGTGTAGGTTCCAGTGACCAGGAGGCTGCAGAGCTTAGGAGGCACAGCAACTGTGTAGAGCAGGGGGTTACAAACATCCACAAACCGGTCATAGGCCATCACTGCTAACATGAGCATCTCCGTAATTACAAGTGTGCAACAAAAGAAGAACTGCAGCATGCAACTCATGTAGGAGATAGTCCTTGTGTCCACAACCAAGATCTCTAAGAGTTTGGGTGTGGTTATATAAGAGTAACAAAAATCAAGAAAGGAGAGATGGCTGAGAAAGAATTACATGGGGGTGTGAAGTTTGGGATTGATTCTGATGGTCACAATCATACCCAGGTTCCCCACCACAAAGACTGTATAGACAGTGAAGGAAACCAAGAATAGGGGCACCTGGAGCTGTGGGTATTCTGAGAAGCCTGAGAGGATGAAGGTGATTCTGATTTTTCTCATCCATTACTATGGTTTCTGCCAGAGAAAACCAGAGTTCACCCTAAGCAACCAGACATGACGGAAATAGAGGGTATTTTTTTTTCCCCAGCCTGGACAGGGGAATGGTCTGCTGTGGTGAAGTCTGGGATTTCCCAGGAATATGAATAAGACACAGTTGGAGCCCAAATGGTGTACTGTGTGTCTACAGGTGTGGAGAGTGCAAGTCAGCTTCTGATGGAGGGGCAAGGAGAGGATGGACTGGGAAGAACTGAGTGTCACGGTGACTCAGAATATGTCCTTGTTTGAATTTCTCCCAGCTCTGTCTCCCTTTTCTCCACATGGAGAATTCCTTTCTTCAGCTTCATTTAATTGAACTTGTTGATTGCGCTTGCAAATTCTTATGTTTGTTCAGGCCATTCTAACTGCTCAAGATGTCCTGTTTTTCTCTCACTTTTCCTTAGTGCTCTCCGATCAGAGAGAGGCTTCTCAGGTAGTGCGGTGGTAAAGAATCCTCCTGATAGTGGAGGAGATGCAAGGGACATGAGTTCAATCCCTGGGTCAGGAATATCCCCAGGGGAAAGAACTGGCAACCCACTCCAGTATCCTTGCTGGTGAAATCTGATGGACAGAGGAGCCTGGAGGGCTACAGTCCATTGAGTCGCCAGTCACACAACTGAGAGATCCAGCACACACCTCATCAGAGAAGCCTCAGGTTTACCTTCCCTTAATGATTTCACCAACTGGCCAAACCTTGGTAAAAGGTCACATATTGTATCTCCTAGAGAATATGAATGATGTCTTGTTAACATTCTAGACTCTGTAATTAAGTCAACTTGCCTTCAAATTTAACCTCAGTCACTTATTAATATGTCTCTGACAAGTTAAGCTCTCTGAAACCTTACCTATAGAATATAACTGTATTATAAGAATTTGTTTTTACTACACAATTATGTATAAAATATAACTTAAATTAGTGAATTATTTTCTAAAACATTTAAGACTTTAATTTTACATGCAATAAATGCCCCCCCACACACACACCAAATTTAGTTTAGAATACTGGAGTGGGTAGCCATTCCCTTCTCCAGGGGATCTTCCCAACCCAGGGATTGGACCCAGGTCTCCCACATTACAGGCAGATTCTTTACCAGCTGAGTCACAAGGGAAGACCAGAAATACTTGAGTGGGTAGCCTATCCCTTCTCCAGCAGATCTTCCCGACCCAGGAATTGAACTGGGGTCCCATGCATTGCAGGCGGATTCTTTACCAGCTGAGCTATCAGGGAAGTCCAACTTTAATTATTTTCTAAAACATTTAAGACTTTAATTTCACATGTAATAAATGGCCCCCACCAAATTTAGTTTCTTCTCTTGTATTTCTAATGCTGTTTTTCATGTTTACTTTCAATTTGAAATATTTGACCTCAAAATATTCTACAATGTAGCATTGCATATAATTTTACCAAGTCTGAACTGGTGCAAATAGTGACTAAGAAGTATAAAAAATGCATACACGGAGGAAATCTTTTTCTTACTTAATTATTTTCTAATGTTTCCTTCTTAGCTGCACATTTTCATTAATGTCTCAAGCCATCAAGGCATGAGCTTTGTTTTGTTCATTTTTCCCTGTCCTTGTCTGTATCTCTATGATTTCTTTTCCATCCAAGGTTAAGGCTGTGAAAAATGTAATCAGGGCAAAATGAACATATTCTTCAAAATACACTCCCATCTTAATTGCTAGCTACCACCCATTACTCAGCAGCTATCTTTATTTAGCCTACCTACAGCCATCCTTCAGGACTAATTTTCATTCAATCTTAGCTTAAAATCATGCTCAAATGCTTCAGTTCAGTTCAGTTCAGTCGCTCAGTCATGTCCGGCTCTTTGTGACCCCATGAATTGCAGCATGCCAGGCCTCCCTGTCCATCACCAACTACCAGAGTTCACTCAGACTCACGTCCATCGAGTCAGTGATGCCAGCCAGCCATCTCATCCTCTGCGTCCCCTTCTCCTCCTGCCCCCAATCCCTCCCAGCATCAGAGTCTTTTCCAATGAGTCAACTCTTCGCATGAGGTGGCCAAAGTACTAGAGTTTCAGCTTCAGCATCATTCCTTCCAAAGAAATTCCAGGGCTGATCTCCTTCAGAATGGACTGGTTGGATCTCCTTGCAGTCCAAGGGACTCTCAAGAGTCTTCTCCAACACCACAGTTCAAAAGCATCAATTCTTCGGCACTCAGCCTTCTTCACAGTCCAACTCTCACATCCATACATGACCACTGGAAAAACCATAGCCTTGACTAGATGAACCTTTGTTGGCAAAGTAATGTCTCTGCTTTTGAATATGCTATCTAGGTTGGTCATAACTTTCTTCCAAGGAGTAAGTGTCTTTTAATTTCATGGCTTCAGTCACCATCTGCAGTGATTTTGGAGCCCAGAAAAATAAAGTCTGACACTATTTCCAGTTTCCCCATCTATTTCCCATGAAGTGATGGGACCAGATGCCATGATCTTCGTTTTCTGAGTGTCGAGCTTTAAGCCAAATTTTTCAGTCTCCACTTTCACTTTCATCAAGAGGCTTTTTAGTTCCTCTTCACTTTCTGCCATAAGGGTGGTGTCATCTGCATATCTGAGGTTATTGATATTTCTCCCGGCAATCTTGATTCCAGCTTGTGTTTCTTCCAGTCCAGCGTTTCTCATGATGTACTCTGCATAGAAATTAAATAAGCAGGGTGACAATATACAGCCTTGACGTAATCCTTTTCCTATTTGGAACCAGTCTGTTGTTCCATGTCCAGTTCTAACTGTTGCTTCCTGACCTGCATACAGATTTCTCAAGAGGCAGGTCAGGTGGTCTGGTATTCCCATCTCTTTCAGAATTTTCCACAGTTTATTGTGATCCATGCAGTCAAAGGCTTTGGCATAGTCAATAAAGCAGAAATAGATGTTTTTATGGAACTCTCTTGCTTTTCCATGATCCAGCAGATGTTGGCAATTTGAGCTCTGGTTCCTCTGCCTTTTCTAAAACCAGCTTGAACATCCGGAAGTTCACAGTTCATGTATTGCTGAAGCCTGGCTTGGAGAATTTTGAGCATAACTTTACTAGCATGTGAGATGAGTGCAATTGTGCAGTAGTTTGAGCATTCTTTGGCATTGCCTTTCTTTGGGATTGGAATGAAAACTGATCTTTTCCAGTCCCGTGGCCACTGCTGAGTTTTCCAAGTATGCTGGCATATTGAGTGCAGCACTTTCACAGCATCATCTTTCAGGATTTGAAACAGCTCAACTGGAATTCCATCACCTCCACTAGCTTTGTTCGTAGTGATGCTTTCTAAGGCCCACTTGACTTCACATTCCAGCATGTCTGGCTCTAGGTCAGTGATCACACCGTCGTGATTTTCTGGGTCGTGAAGATCTTTTCTGCACAGTTCTTCTGTGTATTCTTGCCACCTCTTCTTAATATCTGCTGCTTCTGTTAGGTCCATACCATTTCTGTCCTTTACGAGCCCATCTTTGCATGAAATGTCCCCTTGGTATCTCTAATTTTCTTGAAGAGATCTCTAGTCTTTCCCATTCTGTTGTTTTCCTCTATTTCTTTGCATTGATCGCTGAGGAAGGCTTGCTTATCTCTCCTTGCTGTTCTTTGGAACTCTGCATTCAGAGGCTTATATCTTTCCTTATCTCCTTTGCTTTTCACTTCTCTTCTTTTTCCAGCTAAGTCATACAGTGACTCACTTAGTGGCTCAGTCACACACTTGATAATGTAAGGAACAACACTTCTTGAAACAGGCAATATAGAAAACAATAGCAGTAATAGTAGAATCATATGTAAGAAGTTAAGTCAAGAACTTCTAGTAGGTGTAGCCCAGTGACATCTCCATGTCATCTGACTTAGTTTGCTAAATGACTATAGCTTGCTGTTGATATCCTGGTTGTAGATCCTGAGCATCTGATCTTTATTCAAAGACTGGTTATTGAGATAAGCTTTAGAAACAAACTCAGAATGTCCTTTTTAACAACTTAATTAAACCTCTTAGCAATGTAACATAACCACAAGGAACTATCTAAGGAGTGAGTCTTAGTAAATACAGACCTTAATTTAAAAAACTGGAACTTAATATTCAGTGAAACATAATAGATGCCATAGGCCTGACATCAGTTAGGTGGATTTTTCTTTTAGAGCTCCCCAGTATACGTTGAGATTTCTGTATATGTTGGGAGACAGTCTTTTTATTTACCTGATAAGGCTGTTCAGAACCCAAGTGTCTCCAGTTTCTGGAGGGATGAGGCAGAGAGAAAAAAGGTATAATTTTACCCGTAGGAGTAAATCACTAGATTGTTTTAAACGATCAGTAACTCGAGGAGAAGTGCTTCTTTATATCTGAAAACACAGAGTAAAAGTCAACAATATGTCAGACAAAAGGTCGTGAAAATTGTGGTCATATTTAGCAGTCTACTCCATCCCATGCAATTGATCCCTTTGTTCTGCTGTCCTTGCCCAATGGCCAAGGACATCAGTGAAAGCAGTAGTCTCGAAGAAACTCATGAAGCTTTTGTGAATGTCTGTATGACCTGTCCAGCAAAGTGGGTGCCCTGATCACTGGAGATTGTGGAAAGCACCTTTTAACCATTTTTTCTATTCTGAGATATTAATTCTGAAGCCAGGAAAGGCATTATCAAATAAAAATGAGGTTTGTCAGGGAGCCAGGAAAAGCCAAGTGGCCACGTTGGACCTCTCATAGCCCCAACCCTTTGGTTTATGGCCATTTTTAATCCATTTTAAATTCCCTGAAGAGGCGTTAACTTTTGTAGAAGCAGAATGAGCTGTGTTCATATGTGCTGTAGTCTGTTATCAAAAGCCACATTCCAAGAAAACTTTGTTCTTTTAATCAGTGAGAGAAAACCAAATTCCAGTTTGGTAACAGCTTATATTCACTGGGAAACAATAGTTATTCACTTAGTCATAGTCACAATAAGACTTCAAAGGCAGTTTAATGTCTTAACAAACTTGTAGCATGCACAAAACTCTTCTTTCACTTGCAACACACCTTTTTGCACTTTCTGTATTCGTCACTTCATTTGTCCACTTAGAGGACAGCCACCTGTACGTTTAGACTTACTTTGCTTTTCCTTAATAGAATGTAATTCCATTCCTTATTACTTTTTATTAAAAACACACATCTTACTTTTCTTCAGAAACCATGACTTGTACTTTACATCATCATTCTGTCGATTGGTAAGGATAAATCACCCAAAGTTATATCATTTATAAAAGTATCTGCACAATGTCTCTGTTAATTAGATCAATAAACAAACATCAGTATCATGTATCAATACAATAATGATTATTTCCCAGTTCACACAAGCCTCAAATTCATTTACTTTAATTTCCTTGAATTTAGAATTGTTTGATTTGTAAGCACTTACTTCTCTTTAGGCCAATTAATTAGAGCTCATTGAACCACTTAGCCTTTAGCAATTTTTTCCAAGGATGGAGACATACACCGAGACACACACAAATCTGGACAGACAGAAACCTCACAGTTTTCCACCTGAAATTTAAATTGTCTCTTTGTCCCTTTTATTTTCTTGGCTTGAGTTCCAGCTCATGGCTGGAGTCCCGGATCGAGTGGGCTGTGTATCTCAAGGACATGATAAGAGTTAACTCAGGTTTTTCCCCAGGCATGTTTCTGTTTCTCAGGCAGGATCAGAGCTCCCCAAAAGAGTATTTTCACAAGTCAAACTTTTAGTAATTACATGTGCAAAAGGAACCAGTTTTGCAATTTCAAAAAGATTCCATTTTACCTAGTTTTCTCCGGAGTCTAAAGAATACACATGGCCATTCAGGGTTCAAAATGTCATTTCTCCTTCATGTAGTCATAGCTTCATAGCTAAAATTTAAACCAGAGAGTGCTCAAATTGGCTCTGATGACAGGGGTAGACTGATCGAGAAGATGTCCCAGCAGGGATTATCTCTCTGGGCAGGTGAGGTCGTCTCTTAAAGCAAAGAAACCCCATATATAAGGGATTTTTAGGCCTTGAGGATCAAAATTATCCCAGTTTTTCAAGATATTATTCAAGGGGGGGTGGTGGTTCTGGACTGTTAGGCCCCATCTGTAAGAGAGAAAAAAGCAGTGCCCAGTGCCATGGCTTTTTTCTACCAGAGGTGTCTGCCCCTGCTCTAGACGGGGTTGGAGACTGATTTTCCACCTAAGCTTCCTTCCCTGGCCAGAGCTAACCTGTCTCTTACAGGTGAAGGTGTCCTACTCCCACCCCCCCTCATTCTACCACCCAGGCATGGTGGAGATGCACCAGGGTTAGACCTGATGGCATCCCAGATTGATGTCCAGGTCCTCACCATTAAAACCTTGGTTTGATTTCCCTTTTATTCCGGCACCACCTGGGGTGGAACAGAGTAGTTTTCCGGATGCTCGCCGAGCCAAGACCACTAGGGGAAGCACCCAACTTCTGTGTACCTGCGCACATTCCTCATAACAGTATAAGTGGCAAGTCATAAAGGGATGAACAGAAAACCCAAGACATCCTCCTGAGAGTGGCCACACGAGTCTATTTAATAACAAAGGAGGCGATGGAGGGCCCGCCTGCGAGGAAAAACTAATCCTTCATATGCATGGAGTGCCAACATCATCCTTTTGATTCCTGTCCCTCAGACTGTACAAAAAGAATACCTAAGGAGTTGAGACAAGAGCCACTGGAGGGCTTCGTCTGCTCTGCTAAGAGCTAGCGCTACTAAGGGAAGAAGCCCAATGCGCTTTCAATCTGCCCAAATCTGGGGTGTCCCAATCTGTGTCCTCAGGAATCTCATGCTCACCAGCAATGCCTCAATCCATATAGTCCAGAGGCATAGCCACGACAAGAACTTGCCTGTGTGTCTGTGGGGTCAGGATGGTGATTTCCAGTCTGAGAGATGTCCCTGGAGCTAGAGCTCCAGCTCGCTCCCTAAAGTGCTCCTGTCTGCAGTGTCCTGTAAAACTTGGAATGGGGGCCTTGCTAGAAAAGCACAATAACAGCATGGATTGCAAGTCCCTTGAAAGTCTACAATCCGGCACACGAGGTTAATAACTTTAATTCCCCAAGCAGATATGAAATGGTCAGAGGGACCAGGAAAAGCTGACTGGGGAAAAGAAGTTCAGTCCACATGCTTCTGATTTAGTAAAGTAGCTGCTGCTGCTGCTGCTGCTGCTGCTGCTGCTAAGTTGCTTCAGTCGTGTCCGACTCTGTGAGACCCCAGAGTTGGCAGCCCACCAGGCTCCCCCGCCCCTGGGATTCTCCAGGCAAGAGTACTGTAGTGGATTGCCCTTTCCTTCTCCAATGCAGGAAAGTGAAAAGGGAAAGTGAAGTCACTCAGTCGTGTCCAACTCTTAGCGACCCCATGGACTGCAGCCTACCAGGCTCCTCCGCCCATGGGATTTTCCAGGCAAGAGTACTGGAGTGGGGTGCCATTGCCTTCTCCATAGTAAAGTAGAGACCACAGTAAACGAGCAAAAGAATCTCAACTCCGAGTGTTCTTACCTTGTCTTGAAGATCTTGGACAAGCCCCCAAGATGATAACCTAGCAGTCAACGGTGACCGATGCCACTGGATTCATGGTGTCTGAAGAAGAAGATATTACTCTGGGGCCAAAGACAGTCTCAGTCACTCAGAGCTTTGTGTATATTTTATTTAAAGTGAAGGTGACAGAAAAAGCTTCTGACACAGACATCAGAAGGGGCTCACTAATTTAAGTGGGGCCATATATACGTCTCAACTAGCCTCTGAGAATAGACAAAAAACATCTCAAGGATGTGAGCGTTTTGCCCAGACCCTTTCCTATAGCATACATCCAAAGCTCAAAAAGAGGAATGTCCTTGAACCTGAGATACTGCTCCCTACAATGCCTACTTGTCTTAGGCCAAAGAATGTGAAAAAGCAAGCAAGCTTGCCTCCTCCTTAAAGGGGCTTTAGGCTTGGACTCTTTATCAACCTGCTGGGACAGGTAAGTATACAGTTAAAATCAGAAAACTCTAATGTTGTAATGGTGGTGAGTAAAGCATTTGTATAACATACCACTGATAACTCATATAAGTATATCACTTATAAATTCAGTATGAAGGTCAAAAGATAAAATATCAAAATAATGATAACTACAAAATGAAATAATGGAACCATGTTTGAAGAATTAGATGACAGTATGATACTAAGTCAACAAACAGAAAGACTCAATGAAGAGCTACAAATTATTTTTTTTTAAAGGAAACTAACAAATTCTGGATTTGAAAACGAAAATAATTGAAATGAAAAATTGATAGGTTCAATAGCACATATGAGATGCTGGCAGAAATAATCCATAAACTTGAAGATGAATTCATAGAAATCAATGTAAAAATAAAGAGAAAAAAATGTTGAGGGAAAATGATCTAAGGCATCCATTCATTACACCATCGAGTATGGAAGGAGAGAGACTCTCAGAAAGCAGGGAGAGAAAGGGGAGGGAGTAAAATTACTTGTAGACGGAATGGCTGACCGGCAGGTCAGAGCGAAAGGGAGGCGCAGCGCAGGGCTCTTAGGGCGCCCGCGGCAGCCGCGTCCCTCTCCGGCCTTATGGGCCTGAAGGCGCCCGATCTCGTCCGATCTGGGAAGCTAAGCAGGGTCGGGCCTGGTTCTTACTTGGATGGGAGACCGCCTGGGAATACCGGGTGCTGTAGGCTCTTTGCCTTCCCTCTCCTTTAGCCCCCGCCCCCACGTCCCAACTCTTGGGCTCCCGCACCCCAACCCCTCCTGGGGGTGGGTGGCCAGGGCACCGACTCCCGCTGCAGACCTGGGGTGCCTCCGCGCGGCCCGCGAGCCCCTCCGCATTTGGCTTCCAGGAAACCAGACGACCGGCCGTCCCGTCTCCCTCTGGGGCTCCTTTGGCTTGCCTCAGGCAATCCCGGGGCTTGCACCGACTCCAGCCAGAGCCCCAGCCCCCGCCCCACCCCCAGCCTCGCAGGCGATCGCGCATGCGCATGCGAGCGCGCGCACAGATCGATGTGCCCAAACGGGGCATCTAGCTTGTTGGCTTGTACTGGGGGTGGATCTATGCCTGGGAGTGGGACTGCTGAACCATAGGCTACTTCTACTTTTAGTTCCTTCGCGAACCTCCATACTCTTTTCCATCCCGGCTGTACCAACTCCCATTCCTACTCAGCGTGGAGGAGAGTTCCCTTTGCTCCACAGCTTCTCCAGCATCTGCTATGGACAGACATTGCAATGAGGCCCAATCGGACTCGGGCGAAGTGGTCCCTCCTTGGCGTTTGGAGTTGAGTCTCTCCAATCATTAGTGACGTGGAGCAAGATGACCGTTTGGAAATGCAGATGCAATTCTGTCACCATCCTGCTCCAACGGCTCTTGTATTTTCCCATCATATTGAAGATACGACCAATTCCCTTCATGCCTGCTCCTCACGTTCTTCTCGGATGTCTTTTCCCTGGAATGCCCTCTGCACTCTTTGGCTTCCATCCCATAGGGCATTTTCATTTCTTGAACGTCCTAAGTTTCCCTGGTCACCTAGACTTCCAGGATGCTGTTTTCCCTGCCTGAAATTCTTCCTGCATCTCAACCCTGGTTTACGTAGGTTCAACCTATGGACCTCAACGCAATGGTTACTCTGAAAAGCCTTCCCTGACACCCAGGTTTTGGTGAGGGTAGAGGCCCCTCGACAAGTTCTCCAAGGATCTGCCTGTGATGTATCATTAGATTCGTCTCAGTGAAAGCAGGAACTCTGTGTCTGCTTCTCTCCGCCTTCTAGTTCCAGAAACTTATTACATGCCTCCCAGCTCATCGTAGGTGCTCAGGATTTACTTAGTGTGTGAAAGACAGAAAAGTTCTTGGAAGCCTCAAGGTGTCACTTGGCTCGGCACTTTTGATCTCTTTGTGTATTTGGCGATTCCATTCTTTCCTTTCCTGGGTTCATGTGTACGCTATATTCAAGGCACAATCTAAGGCATTAAGACATATCCATCAGTATGGGTTCTTGCTTTCAAGGAACTCGTACAGCAGATTTCTACAGTTTAGGGCTTTTCAAATGCTCTAGAAGAATGTGAACGTTCAGTGTGATCCATTTTCATTTCCAAGAAAGATCGTTTGACTTCCATAGCAAAGGTGGAGACCTTCCGACGTGTAGTCCAATACTTAGACCTTGACCATGTCAGGCAAGTCTTGCGGTTCCTTCTGGAGGTGTGTGGCTCTTGCAGAAACGTGAAGATCTTCCATCGTCCTCGGACTTTGGTGTCATTTGCAATCATCAAGAAAGCTTCCAGGTATAGGTTCCAGACCACCACCTCAAAGAT
>NC_059177.1:20025-61421 GCF_019923935.1 Bubalus bubalis
TCTTAAAGAGGCAAAGCTATCTATTGGCATCTCTGTTGGTTCAGACAATAAAGAATCTGCCTGCAACATGGGAGACCCAGGTTTGATCCCAAAGTCAGGAAGATCCCTTGGAGAAGGGAATGGCTACTCACTTCACTATTCTTGCCTGAAGAATTTCATGGACAGAGGAGGATGGTGGGCTACAGTTCTTGGGGGCACAAGAGTCCAGCATGACTGAGTGACTAACACTTCTTCAGGTATCTATTACCCAATAACAAAAATCGCCTAGAATAGACTGCTGAGAAACTGAACCAAATCTATTATGTCATTTATGAGGCATATTACTTCCTACAAGATCATGTCAGAGTCTGGCTTTTTTTTTATCTCAATGGATATATTTGAATTAATTTAGACTGGTTCCAAATAGGAAAAGGAGTACCTCAAGGCTGTATATTGTCACCCTGATCATTTAACTTATGCAGAGTACATCATGAGAAACGCTGGGCTGGAAGAAACACAAGCTGGAATCAAGATTGCCGGGAGAAATATCAATAACCTCAGATATGCAGATGACACCACCCTTATGGCAGAAAGTGAAGAGGAACTCAAAAGCCTCTTGATGAAAGTGAAAGTGGAGAGTGAAAAAGTTGGCTTAAAGCTCAACATTCAGAAAACAAAGATCATGGCATCTGGTCCCATCACTTCATGGGAAATAGATGGGGAAACAGTGGAAACAGTGTCAGACTTTATTTTGGGGGCTCCAAAATCACTGCAGATGGTGACTGCAGCCATGAAATTAAAAGACACTTACTCCTTGGAAGGAAAGTTATGACCAACCTAGATAGCATATTGAAAAGCAGAGACATTACTTTGCCAACAAAGGTCCGTCTAGTCAAGGCTATGGTTTTTCCAGTGGTCACGTATGGATGTGAGAGTTGGACTGTGAAGAAGGCTGAGTGCCGAAGAATTGATGCTTTTGAACTGTGGTGTTGGAGAAGACTCCTGAGAGTCCCTTGGACTTGTAAGGAGATCCAACCAGTCCATTCTGAAAGAGATCAGCCCTGGGATTTCTTTGGAAGGAATGATGCTAAAGCTGGAACTCCAGTACTTTGGCCACCTGATGCGAAGAGTTGACTCATTGGAAAGACTCTGATGCTGGGAGGGATTGGGGGCAGGAGAAGGGGATGACAGAGGATGAGATGGCTGGATGGCATCACTGACATGAGTCTGAGTGAACTCCAGGAGTTGGTGATGGACAGGGATGCCTGGTGTGCTGCAGTTCATGGGGTCGCAAAGAGTCGGACACGACTGAGTGACTGAACTGAACTGAACTGATCTCTCTTTTCCTCCTCAAAATAATATGAACAAGACTGTAATGTATTAGAGATGCTGAGCAGTAGACAGGGCTAAGGATTCTCTCCACTTGAAAGTATTTACATGGAAACAAAATGGGATTACAGCTTTAATGTTTCTCACTACATGATTGGCTTAAGAATATTTGTATTAATTCCTGAAATAATGACTCTGTCACTGACTAATAATAATGATCACTATTTTGTTACTGGTTTTATGTTGTATTTAATAGTGAGACATTTAAGTATTATTAACACCTTTATTCCTAGTAATTTATTATGATTTCACAATACTCATTACCCCTTTGCAGAGATAGTTGTCATAAATCAAGTCGCTTGATGAGTGAAAGAAAAGATCTAAAAGGAATTAAAAACAATAGAACACATTTGCATCTCTTTGGATTTTAAATGGGCTGTAATATTATAAAATGGAAATGAGACGAGAGACAATAAATTCTTCTGAGAGACACACACCCTCTCTCATGTATGTGTCTTTGTGTGTGTGTCATGTTTGCTATGCCTATTTTTTTAATTGGAGTAAAATTGCTTTACAGTGTTTGTTGGTTTCTGCCATACAGCAAAGCAACTCAGCCACTATATCACCTCCCTCTTGACTTGTATATGTTTTGATGTATATAAGAATAGAATGCATTTAATGAACTTCTTCCTTAAGCCTAAATAGATATGATGTTTTTCACATGAGAATTAATTTGAAAGTTTTTATTTTTACTGTGGTGGTTGTATTATTTTTTAAACAAATGAAACAAACCTTCAATTCATGTATACACTTATCCAACGATAACAAGTTCAGGAAGATGGTTCCCAATCAGAGAAATCAATATCATTTCTGGCAAATAATGCAGAGTTAATTTAATTGAGTAAGTAGGCATAAATGTTTCACTTACAAATACATTTTTTCTTTCTCAAAATGTTATTTCCTCTTATATTCTTTAAGATAGGACCTGGAAACCTACCTGAAGTGAGCAGGTCTTGGGTGGCTAAATGATAATAGATGGTCTTTTATTTTACCAGGTATATGGGGACTTAAATCCCTGAGTTACTGCCCCTGGGTTTTGATGTCAGCAAACATTTCATTAATTATGTTTCTGCTTCTGTGTATTCCCCTGTGAATTCAGAAACAACTTTGCAAAGGCTGAGTTTTGAAGCCTCACTATTGCTGCCAAATTGATCTATGGTAGAAGAAAACAGCAATTGGTTTGTATGGTGTGCTTCACAGTCACCCTGATTCCGTCTCCTCCTTGTCCAGTCAAAGAGGAAACTAATGAAACTCAAAAAGATCCTTCCTCTGTCATTTTCAGCTCCTTTGGATTGGTCATTGTGTCTTTGAAACAGTGTCCTTCAATACATTTAGAAATATTGCTACACTTTGACCGTATTTTCTTTTTTTATTGAAATATGAGGCATATACCATAGAATTGATCTTTCTTATGTAAGTATGCAGTTCTTGTTTTTATTGTTTTTTAATTATACTTTCAAGATTGTTCAATTATCTCCAGTCTCTAAATCCAGAATATTTTCATCACTTCAATAAGAAGTGCCCACCTGCTACCCGTCAGTTCTCCTTCCTTAGGCTATAGCAACCACTAATTCTATGTGGTTTCCTATTACGGATGTCTCATACAAACAGAATCATGTGATACCTTTTTTTGTTCTCATATGTTTGTTCATTTGTTTATTTGTTTATTTTCCTGTCAGGCTTCTTTCCTTGAAGATAATGTTTTCAAGTTGCATCCATGTTGTTCCACATATCAGTATTTTGTTTCATCATTTTGGGACAGTAATATTTCATTTTAAAGATACAATACAACTTTGTAGATCCCTTCTTCAGTTAAGTGACTATCAGGTTTTTCTACTTTTTATCTACTATGAATAATGATGCTATAACATTAGTAACAATCATCACCACACATTATCTTATTCTCATCCTACCACATTACTTACAGGCATTTCATTGACTTTATGACTCCCTCACATTTCTTAAATAATGCATTTTTTTCTTTCTAAATTACATTTTATTTATATAAGAATATTTATATTACATTTAAGACCTCAGGAAAATCAATGATTTTTTTTTCATTTCCTAAAATTTCTAGTGCAAGAATTTGAAAAGGTAATACTATCTAAATGTTCATTTACTACTAAGTATAGTAGTAATATTTCTGTCTATTAAAGTGGAGGCTGAGGAACAAAAATAAGAATGTAACTGTGTCCAGAATTTTCTACTGATAAAGTTCATATATGCAAAGATGACTCATTTAAAAATTTTTACACAAGTGATTTTTGTAAATAGAGTTCATAATTTTTCTTAAAATGTTATTTGTTTGCTACGTCCTTCCAAATTGTTTGTTTACGTCCTTCCAAATTCTCCCTTCTAGACAGCAATGGAACTCTTTCAGTCAGTCAGTTCTGTCACTCAATCATGTCTGACTCTATGCTACCCCAGGGACTGCAGCATGCCAGGCTTCCCTGTCCATCACCAACTTCAGGAGCTTGTTCAAACTCATGTCCATTGAGTCAGTCACTTTGTTTCCATTGATTCCCCATCTATTTGCCATGAAGTGATGGGGCCAGATGTTGTCATCTACTTGATGGACATGAGTTTGAGTAAGCTCTGGGAGTTGGTGATGGGCAGGGAAGCCTGGCATCCTGCAGTCTATGGGTTGCAAACAGTCGGACATGACTAAGCATCTGAACTGAACTAAACTGATTTGGTGATGCCATCCAACCATCTCATTCTCTGTCATCCCCTCCTCCTCTGGCTTTCAATCATTCCCAGCATCAGGGTCTTTTCCAATGACAATCATAATCATTGGACACTCATTTTCCAATGAATCATAGTTCTGGTATCTTTGGAAGTAGCCCAGTCATACCAGATTCAAAGATCTTAGAGCAAACTTTGAGTATGAAGTCCCTTGGACTGCAATAAGAGCAAAGCAGTCCATCCTAAAAGAAATCAGTCCTGAATATTCATTGGAAGGACTGATGCTGGAGCTGAAACTCCAATACTTTGGCCACCTGATGCAAAGAACTGACTCTTTAGAAAAGACCCTGATGCTGGGAAAGGTTGAATGCAGGATGAGAAGGGGATGACAGAGGATGAGATGGTTGGATGGTGACCCAATGGACATGAGTTTGAGCAAGCTCTGGGAGATAATGAAGGACAGGGAGGCCTGGCATGCTGCAGTCCTGGGCTCGCAAAAGGTTGGACATGACTAAGTGACTGAATAGCAACAAATCCTCCATTATAAATATGTTCTGAATCTTCTTTATCCATTCATCTGTTAACAGACATTTAGGTTACTTCTATGTCTTGGCTATTGTAAACAGCACTGTAATGAACATTGGGGTACACATATCCTTTCAAACTACAGTTTTCTCTGAATATATGCCCTGCATTGGGATGACTGGATCATGTGCTAGCTCCATTTTTAAGTTTTTAAGGGACCTTCATACTGTTCTCCATAGTGGCTGTACCAATTTACATTCCCACAACAGTGTAGGAGGTTTTTCTATTCTCCACATCCTCTCCTGACCTGCCTCTTGACAAATCTGTATGCAGGTCAGGAAGCAACTGGACATGGAACAACAGACTGGTTCCAAATAGGAAAAGGAGTACGTCAAGGCTGTTTATTGTCACCCTGCTTATTTAACGTATATGCAGAGTACATCATGCAAAATGCTGGGATGGATGAAGCACAGGCTGGAATCAAGATTGCCAGGAAAAATAATATAACCTCTGATATGCAGATGACACCACCTTTATGACAGAAAGTGAAGAAGAACTAAAAAGCCTCTTGGTGAAAGTGAAAGAGGAGAGTGAAAAAGTTGGCTTAAAGATCAATATTCAGGAAACAAAGATTATGGCATCCGATCCCATCACTTCATGGCAAATAGATGGAAAAACAGTGGAAACAGTGGCTGACTGCCGGGGTCCAGCCCCGGCTGATCCAGGGTATTCGAAGCGGGCGGCGTCGGCGACCTATTTAATTATTTATTCATCAAAGATATAAAGAGTAATAGAATGAGGATAGCTCAGTAGGAAATTCAGTGGAGAAAAGAGCTGAGTAGCTTGGTTTACGCGGGAGACCAATAAACTTCAAGACAAGAAGTTTGCACCACTTACGTAGGCCGCAGGCATCCTTCCGTTCTCCCGAAGGAGAGGAGACACTGAGGCCTCACCGGTCGGATCTTAGAAGCCCAGGCATAATTAGCAAGCATGGCGGGTTCCGCGCTCCAGATGGAGACTCAGCCAGAAGTTGAAAGAGAGAGCGACATGGGGACCAAGTTTTGGTGAACAAGGCCCGCAGTTTATTTTCCAAAGTAGTTTTTATACCTTAAGTTATGCATAGAGGATAATGGGGGAAGGGGTAGAGTCATGCAGCAAGCCAGGCTTTCTTCCTGCAAACTTATCATATGCAAAAGTTCAGGTGATTGACATATCTTCTGGCCCGGAGGCCTGTTAACATTTTAAGAAACTTATTTTTCTCTAAAGGTGATTATTCCAAAGTCAGGCATCAGCCTCCAAAAAAGCATTGGACAAAGCTGCATTTTACATTTCTATACACCCATTATATCAATCAATACACTGCCAAGGACACAGTAGGTAAGGGGAATGGAGACTTAGCAGCAAACATTGGCCCAACAAGTGAAAAACCCTTCACCAATACAATTTCTAATCAATCTTTTAACTACTCAAAGGAATCTGTGTTTAGGCAGTTTAGAACATCTCCTGCCTCTCACAGTTGGGAGGCTCTGAACAATCACATGTGGCCGGAAAAACCCATTCAGGCAGGCTAGAGGATTTCCAAAGGAGTTTGTAGGTTGAAACACTGTCACATCCAAGAATTATTAACTGGAGCTGTAAGCTAACTCTTTTTTCAGAGAGAGTGGGAGACAGCCCCCTGTAAAGTCAGAGGTGTAGGTAAAAGCACAAAGCAGAAAGTAGGCAGACTCTGGTTTGGGGGTAGATGCTCGAGAATTTCCAGGGGGACTCCTGAGGCTCGATCCCGCCTTTGCGTATGCCGAGCCTCCTTCCTCATGACCTTTGTCATGGGCGGAGTGCCTCACGCTGGCTCCCAGCAGTGATAGAATTCCAGTTGAGCTAGTACACATCCTCACTCAATATGCAATATGCCGGCTCCCGGCAGCTGACTCTATTTTTTTAGGCTTCAAAATCACTGCAGATGGTGACTGCAGCCATGAAATTAAAAGACACTTACTCCTTGGAAGAAAACTTATGACCAACCTAGACAACATATTAAAAAGCAGAGACATTACTTTGCCAACAAAGGTCCGTCTAGTCAAGGCTATGGTTTTACCAGTGGTCATGTATGCATGTGAGAGTTGGACTAGAAAGAAAGCTGGGTACCGAAGAATTGAGGCTTTTGAACTGTGGTGTTGGAGAAGACTCCTGAGAGTCCCTTGGACTGCAAGGAGATCCAACCAGTCCATTCTGAAGGAGATCAGCCCTGGGATTTCTTTGGAAGGAATGATGCTGAAGCTGAAATGCCAATACTTTGGCCACCTGATGCGAAGAGCTGACTCATTTGAAAAGACCCTCATGCTGGGAAAGATTGAAGGCAGGAGAAGGGGATGACAGAGGATGAGATGGTTGGATGGCATCACTGACTCAATGGACATGAGTTTGAGTAAGCTCCGGGAGTTGGTGATGGACACGGAGGCCGGGCGTGCTGCAGTCCATGGGGTCACAAAGAGTTGGACACAACTGAGTGACTGAACTGAAATGAAGTGACACCCTCCCCAGCATTTATTGTTTGTAGGCTTTTTGATTATGGCCGTTTTAACCAGTGTGAGATAATATCTCTTTGTGGTTTTAATTAGCATTTCTTTAATGATTCACGTGTTGATAATCTTTTCATGTGTCTCTTGACCACCTGAATGTTTTGTTTGGAGAAATGTCTATTCAGATCGTCTGTGCATGTTTTTGTTTGGATTTTTTTTTTTTTTTTTTTTTTTTTTTTTGTATACTGAGCTGCATTAGCTCTTTGTAAATTTTGGAATTAATCCCTAGTTGCTCACATTGTTTACAAATATTGTCTCCCATTCTATGGGTTGTCCTTTCATTGTGTTTATGGTATCCTTTGCTGTGCAGAAGTTTTTGTTGTTGTTTTAGTTTAATCAAGTCCATTGGTTTATTTTTGTTTTTATTTCTGTTGCCTTAGGAGGTGGATACAAAAAAAATATATTGCTGTGATGAATGTCAAAGACTGTTATGCCTATGTTTTCCTCTAAGAGTTTTGTAATACCTCATCTTATATTTATATCTTTAATCCATTTGAACTTATTTTTGTATACAGTGTTAGAGAATATTCTAATTTCATTCATTTACATGGGCTGTACAATTTTCCCAGCACCACTTATTTAAGAGACTGCCTTTTCTCTTTTGATAGTCTTGCCTCCGCTGGATTCATAGTCCTCAATTTTTATTTCAGAGTGATTTTGAGGCTTCTTAGGAATTACCTGACTGTGTAGTTAATTAATGCTTGCTATTAGCTCTAACTTATAGTTATTAATATAGAAAATGCAGTGTGTATCATAGAATATAAAGGACCTAAATGCTCAAAGTTCTCTCAGTAAATATACAATAAATCTTAGTGTAATTGAAATAATATTTGAATGAAAGAATTAATCATAATATTTGACAAAATTGCAAGATTCTGGAAGTATTTGGCAAAAAGGAAGTGCTATATATTAGTTGTTATACATAATGAAAGCTGTGTTTTGGAACGGTAGTATTTTTAAAGATTACACTTTATTAAAAATAGTTATTCACTCCTTTAAAGTATTTGAAACAATGTCATTTCCCTTGGATCATGAATACAATTTTACAAAAACAACAGACATATGTATGTGTGTCTATATATTTATAGTACACCCTTTAAAACCACCTTTCATTTTCCAGTTTTTCAGGGCCTGTTTCACATCTTTGTTCTGTAGGCTATATAACAGAGGATTTAACATGGGAATCATAAGGGTGTAGAACAATTATGTAATTTTGTCTTGATGTGGAGAGTAGGAAGTATTTGGCCTGAAATACAAGAAAAGTACAGTTCCCTAGAAAATTGTCACAACATTTAAAAGAGGTGAGGGTAGAGAAAGCTTTGAACTTCCCCTCAGAAGAGTGGATCTTCAAGATTGATAGGATGATATAATAGAGAAAAGGACTCCTGAAATGGTACTCAGTTCAATAAAACCAAAAATAGTGAATAACGCCAATTCATTTACCTGTATATCAGAGCGGGAGAGGAGGAAAAGTGGAGGTAAATCACAGAAGAAATGGTTAATCTCATTTGACCCACAGAAACATAAGTGGAATGCTAATGCCGTGTGTATCGGAATATCTGCCATTCCCACCAGATAAACCCCAGCCATGAGCAGGGAGCACATCCGCTGGACATGCTGACCACATAGAGCAAGGGGCTGCTGACGGCCTTGTACTGGTCATAGCCATCACTGCCAGCAGGAGACACTCAGAATCTGCAAAGATATGGAAGACGAAGAATTGCAGAGCACAGCCGTAGAAGGGGATTGATTTGTTCTTGGCAAATAGGTCCATGATCATCTTGGGGTGAATTGCAGTGGAATAGCAGAGGACACAGAAGGAGAGGTGACCGGGGAAAAAGTACATGGATGTGTGCAGCTGGGGATCCATCTTAATCAGGAATATCATCCCAAGATTTGCCAAATGGCCAATGAGATAAACAATTAGAACCATGGTAAGTATGGTCGCTTTGTCCTCGGTGTTATCAGTAATTCCCAAGAAAATGAATCCAGTCAAGGAGGAGCAATTCCCTCCACCCATTTTTTTTTGTTCTTGTCTAAGCTTTCAGAAAATGATCAAGAAAAGGACACATGGATGTATAACACTTCTGCACATCTGCAGTATATCATAAGATAGAACACAATTCTATCTGCAATTGTCTTCATATTCAGAAAATTATACATTCATGCACACACTCTTGAAAAAGGCATAACTGTTATTACTCAATAAAACAAGTACCTGGTATAGAACGTTGGGAAACTGAGCCAAATCTAAATGTAATTTGTGAGGCATGTTACTTTCTACAAGCTTGTCTCTGAGCCTTCCTTTCTTTACTTCAAAGAATACATTTGACGAATTTACCTGTCTTCTCCTCTTCAAAATAATGTGGGTGAGACTCTAATGTTAGAGATATCTGGCTGTAAGCTTCAGGACTAAACATTTTCTGTGAATATTCATGTGGATACAAACCAAGATAACAATTCTAATATTTCTCAAAACCATGATCGTTTTAAGAGTATCTGTATCAGTTCCAGAAATAATCAGCATATCATGGATTGATCATAATACAATAATTATGTTTCTGGTTTGGGTTTATGTTATGTTCAGTATTTGGTGAGACATTAAGCAAGTATTAATGAGCAGTTCTCTAGATGTGTATTTTTGTTTTGTCATAATATTAATTACCTTTTTGTGGGAATAATCTGGTGCCAAAGAAAGAGTCTCTTTACTAATTGAAGGGAAACATTTCTACAAACTTATTTAACACATATATTTTTATCTCTTGAGCTACCCTGTAGCTCAGCTGGTGAAGAATCAGCCTGCAATACAGGAGACCCTGGTTCGATTCCTGTGCCAGAAAGATCCCTGGAGAATGGATAGGCTACCCACTCCAATATTCTTGCACTTCCCTGGTGGCTCAGATGGTAGAGAATCTACCTGCAATGTGGGAGACCTGGGTTCAATCCCTGGGTTGGGAAGATCCCCTGGAGAAAAGAACAGCTACCCACTCCAGTGAAATATAAAAAAGAGTTTTTCTTTATAAAATGGAAATGATGAGTGATAATAAATGCTGTAGGCTTCCCTCGTAGCTCAGCTGGTAAAGAATCTGCCTGCAATGAGGGAGACCTGGGTTTGATCCCTGGGTTGGTAATGAGCTCTTAGAGAAGGAATAGCTACCCACTCCAGTATTCTTGTCTGGATAATTCCAAGGACAAAAGCACCTGGCGGGCTATAGTCCATGGGGTCACAAAGAGCTGGACACGACTGAGCATACACACAGCTGGGGTTTGTAATCAGGGATTTAGATGAATCTCAGGAGGGATTTAGCTTTGGTTTTAAGACCCTTTTAGCAGCGTCTTTTACATATTTGTTCCTGAAACTATAAATCAAGGGATTCAGCACTGGGATGATTATGGTGTAGAACACTGAGATGATTTTATCAGTGTTGGGAGAATACAGGTAGCCAGGTCTTGAGTAAATGAAGAGCAGAGTTCCCTGGATGATGGCCATGGATGTCAGGTGAGAAGCACGCATAGAGAAGGTCTTCTTCCTCCCACTGGAAGAATGGATCTTTAAGACTGAGAGGAAATGTAAAAGTAGGAGATGATGATGACGATGAAGCAGATAATTTCCACTGAGCTGCCGTATGTGGAGAGAAGCCACTCATTAAGTGATGTGTCTGTGCACGATAACTTAAGCAAGGGAGGGAGGTCACAGAAAAAATGACTAATGACATTTTTATCACGGTATTTCAGAATAAACGCAAAGGATGTGTGCACCAGGGAACTCATATTGCCTCCAGTGTATGACAAGACGATCAACCATATGCAGATGCCCCGAGACATCACAGCCGTGTACAGTAAAGGGTTACAGATGGCGACATAGTGGTCATACGCCATGGCAACCAAGATTAAAGGATTCGGTATCTGCGAAAGTACAGAAGAAATAGAACTGCAGGGCACAGCTGTGATAGGAAATGGACTTGTTCTGAGAGAGGAGGTTGACAAGCATATTGGTAATGATGACTGAAGAATAGCAAAGGTCTACAAAGGATAGGTTACTAAGGAAAAAATACGTGGGGGTTTGAAGGTGCGGATCAACCTTGATTAACATCATCAATCCAATGTTCCCCATTAAAATCATAGAGTACAAAGTCAGAAACAGGAGAAACAGGACAATCTGCAGTTCAGGACGAGTTGGAAACCCTAACAATAAATTCTGTTACTAAGGTATAGGTTCCATCTAAAAAGTCCATATTCTGTGCTGTTTTCTTCTTATGAGAATTCTAACATCCTAAGATGCTATATTGATAGAGAAAAAGATTAGATATAGTTATAAGGTTATTTTATTGTTTCAACAAAAAAAACAAGCAATCAAGTCAAGAGTCCCAGACCAAAGTGAAAGTGAAGTCTCTCAGTCATGTCCGACTCTTTGCAACCCCGTGAACTGTAGCCCGCCAGACTCCTTTGTCCATGGGATTCTCCAGGCAAGAATACTGGAATGGGTTTCCATTTCAATCTCCTTCCAAATATAAATTATGAGAAACATATTTCAGAATTTAGTAGCTTTATCTCATGGTTGATAGTTTTATTTTATTTGTTTGATTAATAGCTAGTTCTTCCACTGGACAGACATGTGCAGATAACATCTCATATTTCTTACTTTTTTTAATTCTCAAGTATAGACCTATAGCTAGTACAGAGGATTAAATGAATAATGAAGTAATAAATGAAATGATGATAAAAGGAAAAATATATCTGTTATTAAAAGTATGTTAACTTGAGTACATCTTGCAATGATAATTCTAGAACAATGTACTCCTTCTGTCCAGTATTTAATAGATAGTAGTGTGTTGCACTCTTGACTGTAATTAGATTGATGCAATGAGATATACTTCAGCCATTAAAAGAAATAATATTAGTGAAATGAAAGCAAATGTCAGTAATCATCAGCTGAGAGCATGTTTTAGACAGGGATGAGTTTAAGGAAATTCCTTAAATCCTGTCAAGATACTAAGTCAAGGAGATTAAAGTGATTAACTGCTTTTCTCTTTAGCATTCTTTATCATTCTTGGCTTCTAGTAAGCACAGCATAAATATTAGATGACTGAGTAAAGTGGGCAAAAAATTAGTATTAAGTTAACTTCTCATCTTTAAAAATCACTCTATATAGCCTCCTCACTAATTATATATGTGAGCAAACAAAAATAGCTGTGTTTAATTTTTATCCTAATATAATTCAGGTTAATTGAGTCTAAGAATTTTGTCAATTTCTGTTTCTGTAATCTCAGAGGTTTTCTGGAAGCAAGGAGAATTTGAACATGACTTTGAAGTATAAGACTTTTTATTGTAACCTTGAAAGATGACTTGGAAATCTATAAAACAAGCAAGTGAAACCTCCAATGAGCTTTGCTACTAGTGCCACAGTTGGCTAGAACAAATGGTTGGCGTCATTCTCTCACTTATATAAACTTATTGAGACAGATACAGAGCTAAGAACTTCATTGTTGTAACATCATCTAATCACTAAAAGTATGCTATACCATAGGCACAGAAAAGTCTAAGAGAATTAGAAGGGTTAGGATGCTGTCTTATGTTATTACCTCAAAGAGTATGCATGAGATGAGTACCTTGTTAAAATAGTAGTTAATTTATTCTTACTTTGCCTGTTTTCAAGGTAATCAGAGTGTTCAGAAATGATAAGACCTAAATTTAGAGTTAATAAGCATTTGGTTAGAATCTCATATTAGCCACCTGGACTGTATGACCTTGCAAAATTATGTGTGTGTGTGTATAATATATATATTATATATATATATAGAGAGAGAGAGAGAGAGAGAGAGAGAATCTGCTATACTTAATACATATACTATATGTATATTATTACATATAACATTATATATATTTAAAATTTTACTATAATAATGACAATAGTATTTCACATGGTTTCTCTGCCAGGTTAAATTAGGAAAACTATCTATCTATACTTTTTTGCTGTCTCACTTTAGATAGACTGGCACATAATAGGTAAAGAGTGAAGATTAGTTTCAATTACTCCACTGGTCTCTACTCAGCAGTAAAGAAAGAATCCATTTGCCAAAGCAGGAGATGTGGGTTCAATCCCTGATCTGGGAAGACCTTCTAGAGAAGGAAATGGGAACCCACTCCAGTATCCTTGCCTGGAGAATCTCATGGACAGAGAGGCCTGATGGGCTACAGCCCGTGGGGTCACAAAGAGTCAGACACGGCTTAATGACTAAACAACACAGAAACAACCCACTGCTCTCACTTATCCTTAGCTAATAATTAGAACTATGTCACTAGATTTTAAAATAATAGTTATCATTATATAATGATTGTGATGTGAATGCAATATTCTAAACAGTTTACATATAATTTATTTACTTGTCGCACAGAAGTACACGCACAAAGTTTCATGCAGTTGCTGTCACTGCCGTCTTTCTCTCACAGTTGAGGGAGCTAAAGCACAGAGAGCGGAGACCTAAGACGTGATGAAAATACGATTGGAGCCCAGGCTCCTGCCTCCAAAACTTCAAGACAGATCGGCTGTGTAGCTAGATTTCATTATTGATTGTATGTTGCACGGGGACATTGAAGCTTAATGTTCCGAGTCACTCCGCAAGTAGTTGACAGGTATAATTCAAATTCAGATATGTGTGAAGTCAAAGTTCACGAGAACAACCATGAAGGTGGTTAGAGAATTAACAGTGCAGCCTCCATGAGACAGGCTGTGGTGCAGACTTGCTGAAGGCAGCGCAGAATGACTCAGTTATTTCCTGAAAACACAGTCCATTGCTCTTGGGGACTCACAGCGAGCATCCCTTCCAATAGACTAAGAAGGGTTTCCCTGGTGGCTCAGCCCTTAAAGAATCTGCCTACAATGCAGGAGACCTGGGTTTGATCCCTGGTCAGGAAGATTCCCTGGTGAAAGAAATGGCAACCCATTCTAGTATTCTTACCTGGGAAATCCAATGGACAGAGGAGCAGGGCGGGGCCACAGTCCATGAAGAGTTGAACACGACTTAGTAACTAAATCACCTCTACCACCACCACCACCACCACCCATGTAGAGAACGTGAGTGAGAAGAGAGCACGAGGGGAAAAGTCAGAGATGAGAGTGAATCTTGGTTCTTGCTTTCAATGGGAATGACCAAAAAGATTCAATCAAACTGAAGTGATTTGCTAAATTTTTCATAAATGTATAGCAAAACAATGTTAGAATAGAAAATAAATTAAATGAAACTATCATGTTTCAGTTGGCTACATGCTAGCCAATCATGTTTCAGTTTATTTCTGTTAACAAAAAAAATTATTTAAACAAGGTAAGTGTCTCGGATCCCTGTAGAAGCTATAGAAGAATGACATGGGTAAATTTATTTGTGGGTAATATGCTCATACATATGACTTTGTAACTATTTTGACACACGTCAGAGGCCTCAGATCCATAAAAGTCTATTTTTGCATCAATAAAGCCAATCTGGTAAACACAGAAGCTACTTACCAAAGAAGGAGACATTTTCCTATTACCTAGATGAATAATTTCACCAATAGAACCAAGGACTTTTATATACATTCTCAAGTCATTAGGGACCTACTAACTGAAGGTCCCAAACATGTTCATTTCCAAGAGATTCCTAGGGAATAATTAGTAGGTTATTGTGAATTATTATTTTGAAACAGCTTCATAATTATAATAGCAATTCTGTTTGCGTTAGTTTGAAGAGGCAATTTTTACTCTCAGTAATATTGTGGTTGTTTTTTTCTGACACTTGAAATCCCACTAGAGTCCTACACTCTAATACTGTAGAGGTTCTTTTAAATAGTTCATATATTTTAAAGTGTAACTCTCATTTAAAGTATTTCAAAAACCACATGGAAGTTCCTAAAAATGTTACTTGATGCCCTTAGCACTGAAATGTAATATTTTTTGTTGCACTGAAGGGTGAGACCCACAGGGGGTGCTATAGAACCTGTTATCGCAGGTGCCTTCTGAGAAGACGAAAGGACTTTATTTTTTAAAAATTATCTATCTACCTATCTATTTATTTTTGGCTGTGCAGGATCTTCCTTGCTGTGCATGGGCTTTCTCTAGTTGCAGAGAGTAGGGCTACTTTCTGTTGCAGACCATAGGCTCTAGACCACGGGCTCTAATATCACAGGTTCAGCAGTTGTGGTGCACAGCTTAGATGGAATGTGGCTTGTGGTTATCTTCCTGCACCAGGGATTGAACCCATGTCCTCTGTAGTGACAGGTGGACTCTTAACCACTGGACCACCAGGGAAGTCCCAGAAGGACTTTTAAATAAGAGTCGTATGCCTGAGCACACCAAAGGGAGGCAAAACCATCCCAGTTACTAAATAAATACAGTTTTTCATCATCAACTTGATTGTTCTTATGTGCGTTTTGTATGACGGTTTCACTAAAACAATGATATTTCAGCTGCTCTCAGAAAAACTTTCAGAACTTTTGGTGATTACACAGTACTAGAGTACCCTTGGAGAAGGCGATGGCACCCCAATCCAGAAATCTTGCCTGGAAAATCCCATGGATGGAGGAGCCTGGTAGGCTGAAGTCCATGGGGTCGCTAAGAGTCAGACATGACTGAGCGACATCACTTTCACCTTTCACTTTCATGCATTGGAGAAGGAAATGCAACCACTCCAGTGTTCTTGCCTGGAGAATCCCAGGGACGGGGGAGCCTGGTGGGCTGCCGTCTATGGGGTCGCACAGAGTCGGACACGACTGAAGTGAATTAGCAGCAGCAGCAGCAGAGTACTCAAACTGGGAAATTTGCATGGCTACAAACACAGAGCTGTCTTCCCTTCACAGCATTTGCCAAATTTTAAATTGCTTGGAGTGAGGGGTTAAAGATATGTCAAAACCTCTGAAATACAAGAATAGACAATTCTATATTACTTTCGTGCTGAAGAGACTAAGAAAGCTCAAGTATTTATGTGAAAGTCCTAGATCACTATGCCCTAGTAAGAGGGGTGAACTGGAGATACAGTGCATGTTGCCAAAACCAAAGGAATCTGTTTTCTATTGAATGGAGCTTATCACTCTTAATTGCATCAGAAAAATAACTGAAGCTTCATTGATTTGAGAAATCCTGTAGAACATCTTTGTAGTCTGTATGGCATGTAATAAACAAATTACTAAGCATGAAAACAGGAAAGATTTTATGCCCATACAAGAGGGAAAACGCCAAAAGCAAATACACATTGAACCAAAATTGGAGTTGGCAAGTAAGAATTTAAAAATAATTCTAAAAACATCTTAAAGAAAATTATCCAAAAAAAAATTGAAAATGACAAAAGTTGGGAGGCATTCCTCAAATGATTGGAAACCTTAGAAAATAAAATAGAATTGAAAAATACATCTAAATTAGCAACTTATTGAATGGATTTATTGATACATTGAATTTTTAAAAGCAAAGAATTGGATGAAAAATGACAAGGTCAAAAGGGTTTGTATTAAGGATCTTTGGTTTGGAACTTGGCAACTAATGTGGTAAAGGAGGTCATCAAGAAAATATATGCTACTTCCACTCAAATACTTAAATGCTCACCATGAACCAGCCTTAAGAAAGTAGACTTTCCTAGCAAATGCTCTTTCACATTGGCACTGCTTGAGAGGAATGAACTTTAAAAGTGCTTCCCATATACTGTGGATCCTAGAATTCTTACATCTTTCAGACAATAGATGGCACCAGAGACAACTATCTAATCTAGTCACTATGCCTCTGAGTCAGTCCTGAAAAATAAACTTTCAGTGTTCTTAAAGATTTTTGTGTAATTGAGATTTCCAATTATGTTAGTACTCTGTTTCTCACTGTATATATATGTTTCTTCAGAAATTTAAATTTTCTTCTAAGAAATTCTCTCATTCCCTGGTAAATTGATAACACTCCTCTCTCTGCAGGAAACTGTGACTCTCAGGTTCCAGTAAACCATCATCAAACAAAAAGTCCTGATTCTTCTCATTCTTGGTGTCAACACCCAGATATTCTTGTTGTTGTTTAGTCTCTAAGTCATGTCTGACTCTTTGCAACCCCATGGACTGTAACCCACCAAGCTCCTCTTCTCATGGAATTCTCTAGGCAAGAATACCCAAGTGGGTTGCCATTTCCTCCTCCAGGGGATCTTGCTGACCCAGTGATCAAACCTGCGTCTCCTGCACTGTAGGTGGATTCTTTATCATTGAAGCACTGGGAAAGCCCTGATATCCCAATAAGTTGAATTAACTTTAAGGCAGGTCAGTAAAATACAATTGAATTAAAGTTGAACTCATGTTCCAGAATAAGCATCAAACTATTTCTTATAGTCACACATATAGGGCTTTTCATGGGAGGCTGTGAGACAAGTAGATCTCAATACCCACCAGTCAGAATTTCAAATATTTATATAAAGGTCTTGACCAGCTTCAAGCATGTATACTGTCCAGATGGTCTCAACAGCAAGTTGCTCTCTCAAGACTGCTTGTGTGGTCTTTGGAAATCTCTCTCGCTGAAGGAATGATGGACAGAATGCACATTCTAAAGACAAGGGAGAGGGTGAGGCGCACACAGGTCCAGTGTGCCAGTCAACCAGATGTCACCTTCTCCAGATGACCTCCTCCCATGGTCCTAAATGAATCTGCCAAATGAGTCCCTTTATGTGCATGAGTCCTAAGTTGCTTCAGTCGTGTCTGACTCTTTGTGATCCTCTGGACTGCAGCTCACCAGACTACTCTGTCTATGGGACTCTGTAGGAAAGAACACTGGAGTGGATTGCCATACTCTGCCCCAGGGGATCTTCCTGGCCCAGGGACTGAACCTACATCTCCTGCAGCTCAGCATGCAGACTCTTTACTGCTGAGCCACTGGGGAAGCCTGAATCCCTTTATACACAGTGTCATATCCATATTTCCAGAAGGAGTTGAATGCAGTTAATATCTTGAAAAAATTGTATGAGATGGCCGAGCTACCCTATGAGTAGTCAAGTAAAGTGTCTTGTGTCCCTTTAGAGGTGAAAGCAAACTTCCTCTGAAAGGCAGTTGAAGTAGGCACTGAACAGAATATATTAGCTAAATCTGGCTGCAGAAGACTTGACACTTGCTAATGGAATGAAGTCAGTAACTTCATTGCTATTGCCTAGTCAAGGCTATGGTTTTTCCAGTGGTCATGTATGGATGAGAGTTGGACTATGAAGCAAGCTGAACACTGAAGAATTGATGCTTTTGAACTGTGGTGTTGAAGAAGACTCTTGCGAGTCCCTTGGACTGCAAGGAGATCCAACCAGTCCATCCTAAAGGAGACTAGTCCTGGGTGTTCATTGGAAGGGCTGATGCTGAGGCTGAAACTCCAGTACTTTGGCCACCTCATATGAAGAGTTGACTCATTGGAAAAGACTCTGATGCTGGGAGGGATTGGGGGCTATTTTCACCTCTCTATTCTGTTTTCCATTATTATCAATTCAAAATTAATTTTATTGTTCCTGTAAATATTTTGTAAGCCACTTAAAATTGTTTTGGGGATAAAGATAGTTAATTTTAAAATGATGATCTTTCAGTGGTGTTTCCAAATCGTGTTTGTCTTTGATGTTATGCATATTTAGCCCTTTTACTATAAAACCAAATCAGTGAGCTGACCATTGGGTATTATGGGATACTATTTATTTTTTAAAAGTGTGTATTTCAATGTAATGTCTATAAAAGCAACAGTCATTTTTTTAATATATAATTTCTGTTTTTATTCATTTATTTATTTCAGTTTGGCCACAAGGCATGTGGGATCCTAGTTCCCAGGCTAGGGATCAAATCTGGACCCTTGCAGTGGAATCAGGGAGTCTTAACCACTGGACCACCAGGGAAGTCCCAGTAGTCATAATTTTTATTCAGATTTTCCAACTTGGACAAAAGAGTCATTAAGCTGATCTTTCTGTCCAGGAACACCCAAGAGATAAGAAGTAGGTACATCTGGCACTTAGGTTTCAGCTAGGAGTTCTAACTAGAATGCTCACCCCTCACATACTTACTGCATGAAAGAAACATCAGCCACAATTCACCTCCGCGATCTTCCTAAATTACTCACATCCTTGATAATTGCTGTTGTTCTGCTGGCCCCATTTAATTCATTCATTCTTGTGGGGTTTTTTTTGTTTTGTGTATGTTTGTTTATGTGAATGTGAATATGTTGAGCTGAGGTTGCCCGTCTTCATTAAGTACTTGTCCTTTGCTATAGCTAGATTTTGAGCTTCTTGTGATAGTCACACATCTTTCTATGGAGTATATAGTATATTTTCTCACAAAAGCAATTTCTTAATTTATTGAATAAATTAAAATGAGTCAACTTGATTGTTTCTTTACAATAGACCCCAAGATGTAAGCGAGGATTTCTACCCAAAATTCAGAACAACCTCCTGTACCCTCCTGTTTTATTTACTTATTTAATTCAGTGTAGACTGTAGTACTTGGATACTGATTAAAATTGCTTGTTGAAAGAATCATCAGTCTTTTTAGACCAGTACAGTTCAAGTGTAGAGGGTATGTGTGTCTAGAAATTATATTCTTTTCACCCACTCTTGTAGCAGTTGCAAATTACATCATTGTTTTCAGTATATCATACATAACTTCTATGGTATGTGTTAACTAATTTGAAAGTTCACAGAGATGAAGCCACTGCAAAGAAGAGACACGCCTATATCCATATTCTAACAGTTTTAAGTGAGGACGAGGGTCAACATTTCAGCTACAGAAGTGTAGACACACATATGGGGCAGAAGGAACAGTCCATCCAACACTTGAGCACCCTGGGGAATGTCTTTTCCCTAGGAAAAGGAAAGCTGAACATGAATCTATTTTACCAGCTACAGTATTTCAGGCTACTTATATATATTTATATTTTACATATAATATATATTAAGGATCAGAAGGTATTTAAACTTATTATTATAGAATTTTCCCAATGAAAATGTGATTTTAAAAAATATAAAAATGCTTTGACTGAGTCTTTAAAATGATCAGAAACAGGGGTCTGATAGGTGACATTATTAAGATATGATTTTATGTGTATAAGACTGTGAAACAGTGCCTATTTTTTTCATTACCTTATCCTGACACCTTTATCCATGTTTATTCACCTATTTAATTTAAATTAGAGTGTAATACTTGGATACAGATTAAAATTGCTTGTTGAATGAGCTATCAATCTTTTCAGTCCATTACGCATCATACCCTACATTTGATAAGTTAACCTCTGCCTTCAGAAACTACCGTCAGTTTTTTTTGTTTTCTTTTATTGTATCTTCTTTTTATATAAGGTCTTCTCTCATTTTTTGGACTTCTGTCTAAATTATTCCTTTCTGTTCAAGTAGGATAGTACATTTGAATATCCCTAGGTCAAGAAGATCCCCTGGAGAAGGGAAAGGCTACCCACTCCAGTATTCTTGCCTGGAGAGTTCCATGAACAGAGGAGCCTGGTGGGTTACAGTCTATGGGGTCACAAAGAGTCATACATCCCTGAGCTACTAACACTTTCATTTTTTCACACAGGGTAGTCCATTTGAAAATTATACTGAAACTCAGGTTCAAAAAATAGCCAGAAGAAGTAAAAATACAGAACTTGCAATCAAAAATACAGTGTTCTTAATGTACTGAAATATTTTTTTATTCTTAACTTTGCTTTTCTTTGTCAAATAGACCAAGATTTTATGAATCTTAAGTGGAATTACCAATGTAAAATCATATTTAAAGTAAGAAATATTAAAGCTATTCAAATCCTACCCAAGTTACACTTATTTTATAAACTCAATCTCATCAAAATTTTTCTTCTCAAATCTTGCAATGTCGCTGCTGGTTTCCAACTTCCAGAAACCTTTAGATAGCACGACTACTACACTCGAAAGAAGAGCCACTAACTTGTTCAGGTTATGCAGCCACTTTTGTTTTTATCCAAATAAGTCATGTTTGCTTTTCCAGTCTTTCCACTATGTGAGGATGATAATAAGCATGTACTCTGCTGCTGCTGCTGCTGCTAAGTCGCTTCAGTCGTGTCCGACTCTGTGCAACCCCACAGACGGCAGCCACCAGGCTCCCCCATCCCTGGGATTCTCCAGGCAAGGATACTGGAGTGGGTTGCCATTTCCTTCTCCAATGCATGAAAGTGAAAAGTGAAAGTGAAGTCGCTGAGTCTTGTCCGACTCTTAGCGACCCCATGGACTGCGGCCCACCAGGTCCTCCGTCCATGGGATTTAAAATGTACATGCTGCTATTGAAAGCAAGTTTGTAAAATCAAATTGAAGATAGGAAATAGAAGTCTAAAATTGGTGACTCCAGAAATCTAATTCCTTGTCTGCTGCAGTCCATTGGGTCACAAAGCATCGGAACTGAATTCCTTATTTGAATCTTCTAAAGATTAAAATGAAAACATACCAAAATCTCTTTCATATTGTCAGATTCAGTTACCATAAAAGTTATTTTTAACAAACTGGATTTGATGTAAATAGGGTGAAAAATCCTTTTAATAAAGTTCATTTGCTATCTTATTCCTTAGTTATATACAATTAATTTTAATGAGATATTGCCAGATTTAATACATGCAAACTTCTTAAATACATACAAACACATAGCAATCACTTAATAAAAGTTAGCATTTAAATTATTATGATAGTGATGCAGAAGTTGGTAAACTTTGGTATACTAGCCCACTATATTATAAAGTACTTTTGTAATTTTTTATTTGATAATATAATGATATGGGTCAGAAAAGTAAAAAGACTATCTGAATCAGGGTTTTGAAATTAAACAACAATAACAACAAAAGTCTCCTTGCTAAATTTTCTGAAATGAGTGGTTTTTGCCTGATGTTACATATAAACAGATACATTTAAAACGAAATTCGACATTGGACTAAAATGAGGCATGCTCACCTGTTTAGACTGAAGTTAAATATGATGCTTAGCTTTATTAATTGAGTTATTGAGTTAAAAGCTGATAGAAACTGTGAAAGGGGTGTGTGTGTGTGTGTGTGTGTGTGTGTGTTTTGGCAGTTAGGTAATTAGTGATACCAAGAATTTGATACCAGGCTTAACCGCCCTCTAAAATATCTTCTATCTTCATAACAAATAGGGCTCTTTAAAGAGGAATTATTCTTACCCTTGGCATCAGCTTCTTCCCCAGGTCACTTTCTAATTGAGCTAAACCTTTCTGCCCGCCACTTAAGAAATTTGGTGCAACAAGCAAAACCAAACCTGTCTACACCATGTGTTCTCCACATTCTCTATATCTCTTGCTGATTTTTGTAATTACTAAGAAATATAAGCATTGTAAAACAATAATTCAAGATGATATATTATTTTTATAAAATAAAGATGGTCTAAGAAGATGTAAATATACACTGTCTTACAGGGAATTTTGTTTTTCTGACATTAAGTGTTCTGCAGTAAGAAATCCAGGACTGTCAGGGCAGCTGTGTCATCTTCAATACAGATCTTCCATATCTACGTCCACATGAGCCAGATAGTCCTCACCACCTCCCAGACTACAGGGGGATACAGAGGAACGCTCACTCACTCCTTTTCAGATGTACAAACTGGAAACAGAATACTGAATTTCCAGGCATGACCCCTCATATCAACATTAGTTACAATATCAGGCTAAACTGGAAGAGAGGATGGAAATATTTCTAGCTGTGCTGCTGTGTGTCCAGCCAAGACTCCCATTTCTATCAACTGCCCTCAGTTGTCACAAACTAAAGCTCCAAGAAGTTACTGTACTGTCTCCCCAGGCAAGCATGCCCTTAAGTTAATTGTGGCAACTCTTGGTACAGTGATTATAAAGTAATAGAACTGTATTTTCTGTAGCACACCCTACAAACACACATAGACACCAACTCACAAAATGCAATAGAGAAGAATATTAGATTTAACTAAGGCAATGGCACCCCACTCCAGTACTCTTGCCTGGAAAATCCCATGGTCGGAGGAGCCTGGAAGGCTGCAGTCCATGGGGTGGCTGAGGGTCGGACACGACTGAGCGACTTCACTTTCACTTTTCACTTTCATGCATTGGAGAAGGCAAAGGCAAGCCACTCCAGTGTGCTTGCCTGGAGAATCCCAGGGACGGGGGAGCCCGGTGGGCTGCCATCTATGGGGTCACACAGAGTTGGACACGACTGAAGCAACTTAGCAGCAGCAGCAGCAGCGGCATACGGAGTAGGAATAGATTTATACTCTTATGAAGATTAATAATTAAAGAGATAATTTAGAAATTTGATGCCCTGCATTGAAAGCTATTCAAAAGTTATATATATACAAACCAATTTTGAATTATATCATTTTGTAATTTGTTTAACTCTAACAATTGAAATACATGTTTAGCATAATCTCATTTTTGTTTTCATTTGCATTTTATAATGACTAATGACAGTGACTATCCTTTATGTGATCATTTGACTTCTGCTTATCTCCTTTAGTAAAGTATCTATTTAAGAGTTGTGTATATTTAGTGAACATTTAGATTACTTCCATGCCCTGGCTGTTGTAAATAGTGCTGCAGTGAACATTGGGGTCCATGTGTCCTTTCGAATTGTGGTTTTCTCAGGGTATATGCCCTGGAGAAGGCAATGGCACCCCACTCCAGTACTCTTGCCTGGAAAATCCCATGGACGGAGGAGCCTGGTGGGCTGCAGTCCATGGGGTCGCTGAGTCAGGCACGACTGAGCGACTTCACTTTCACTTTTCACTTTCATGCATTGGAGAAGGAAATGGCAACCCACTCTAGTGTTCTTGCCTGGAGAATCCCAGGGACGGAGGAGCCTAGCAGGCTGCCGTCTACGGGGTCGCACAGAGTCGGACACGACTGAAGCGACTTAGCAGCAGCAGCAGGGTATATGCCCAGTAGTGGAATTCTTGAGTCAATGGCAGTTCTACTTTTTTAGTTTCTTAAGGAACCTCCATACTGGTCTGCACAGTAGCTGTATTAATTTAAGTTCCCACCAACAGTGCAAGAGGGTTCCCTTTTCTCCATACCTTCTCTAGCATTTCTTGTTTGTAGATTTTTGATGATGGCCAGAGAGCTAGTGGGAGCCTACTGTAAAGCACAGGGAGCTCAACTCAGTGCTCTGCGGTGACCTAGATGATGGGATGTCAGGAGTCGGAGGGAGGGGATGTATGCAAACATATAGCTAACTCACCTCACTATACAGTAGAAACTAGCACAGTACTGAATAGCAGTGATACTCCATTGAAGGAAAAAAGAAAAGTCTCGTACACTGATGTTAGATGGCTTCTTTTCTTCCTGTTGCTTTTGAGACTTCTTTGCATCATCTTTCTATATATTTCTTATTTGAAATGTGTGACTTTCAAATATTTTCCCTTTTAGCTTGTATTTTCTATTTGGGCTTCCCTGATAGCGCATTTGGTAAAGAATCTGCCTGCAATGCAGGAGACCTCGTTTGATTCCTGGGTTGGGAAGATTCGCGGGAGAAGGGATAGGCTACCCACTCCAATATTCTTGGGCTTCCCTTGTGACTCAGCTGGTAAAGAATCTCCCTGAAATGAGGGAGACCTGGGTTCGATACCTGGGTTGGGAAGATCCTCTGGAGAAGGGCAAGATTACCCACTCCAGTATTCTGGCCTGTAGAATTCCATGGACTGTAGAGTCCATGGGGTCACAAAGAGTCAGACACAACTGAGCGACTTTCACCTTCATTTTATATTTGTGAAGACAATTAGGACAACTGACTCCTCCTTTAGAGACCTTTCAAAAACATTTTGCCGACTTTATCTTAATGATAAAATTTTAGATGTAGGAGTTTATTAGGACTCTATGAATATTCAAAACAAAAATAGATTGAAAATAAGTACAGATCAGTGCAGATACAGGTATTATTAACAACATCTCTTGAAATCATTTTTATCTTTGGGCTACTATTTCAAGTAATGATGAAGGGGTCATACTTGTCATGAACCAAGTTATAAGAAAAGTTCAAGGCCTGCAGTTTTAACAATGTTTTTACATGTCAGAATTATACAACAACAAAATTGATTATAAAATGAAATATTATTTAAAATGTAAGGGATTTGTCTAACAACTGCTTTAAGATCATCAAATTCCTAGCTGTGGAATATCATAATTATGAAAGCCACACTTACAGAAGCATGCAATTCTTTTCTGTGAAATATCAAGAGATCATTCCAGGGCCTTTCTTACTATTCTTCCCATTGACATTGTGGATATATTAAATTCTTGCAAAATGCTTATGAAATGTGTCTATATTCACAGCTATCTACATCCACAGAAGTTCAGAAACTGGATGAAGTTGGGTTGAATGCATGCACAGAAAAGAAACGCACGCGTCCCTTGGAACACCCAAAATGTCAGTCATAACACACACATTAAAGTATTAAAAACTGATATTATTCAGCTGCTAAAAAGAATGAAGTGATGTAATTTGCAGCAACATGGATGGACTTAGAGATTGTCATACTGAGTGAAGTCAGACATAGAGAAATATCGCACGGTATCATTTACATGCAGAAATTTAAAAAGAAAAGATATGACGAACACACTGCTATACTTAAAATGGATGTTGAATGAAGACCTACCTACTGCACAGGGAGTGCTGCTCAATATTATGTAACAATGTAAATGGGGAGAGAGTTTGAAACAGAAAAGGTACATGTATATGTATAGTTGAATCACTTGCTTTACACATGACATTTGGTGAATTTAGGGAACAGCACTATTCCCACGACGTTGTGATTCCTGCTTTCCTAAATTTCAGAAACAAAACTGCTATCATCATCTTTATCATCACTATTATAATCCTCATCCTAGATTACATTACAGACTATTATAAAAGTATATAAACATACTAAACATTTAATTAGAAGGTATATGTGCATATAGACACTATGAATAAAATGCCTAAATAACTAAACCTCGTACTGCCTAGATATTAAAGGAAGCAAATAGACTGAGACGTGAACTATGACTAGCTTCACCATGGGAGCTAACATTGCCTTAACACATGTGGACAATTATAACTAAAACAACAAAAGAGCATACTGTCCAAAGCACTGCCAGCAGACGTAATCTCTAAATGAGTTGCTGAGTGTGTGTGTGTGTGTGTGTGTGTGTGTGTGTGCCCGCGCGCACGCGCGCGCATGCGCGTGCTCAGTCGCTCGGTCGTATTTGAGACCGCCTGGACTGTAGCCCACCAGGCTCCTCTGTTCATGGAATTTCACGGGCAAGTAGACTGGAGTGAATTGCCGTTTCCTGTTCAAGGGCATCTTCCTGACCCAGGGATCGAACTCGTGTCTCTTGCATCTCCTGCATTGGCAGGCAGATTCTTTACCACCGTGCCATCTGAATGGAATTGGGAAGATACCTGTTAATGATTCTATTGACAGATGCTCATTTTCCTTGTGAATATCAGTTCAAAGGTTTAAAAATCATATCACTTATAGAAGGTTAAAACTATGGAGGATTAGGCAAGGCACACTAATGTAAACGCAATTGTGGAAACTTTGTGCCATTCTGAAAAGAACTAACATTTTCTTTACATTAAAAATGCATATATTTTATTTTTAAAATATGAATTAGCATTGGGGTAGTTTGGAAGGCAGTGATGAAATAATTCTAAGCAGATTATTTTGGGGTCAAAATTGTTGCATAGTATATAGAAATATATACAAAGTAAAAGTGTTGAGACAAACAGGGAGATTCTTCTATAACATGCAGTTAGGAAAAGTACTCAGTACACGAAAGATTTTCTTTTGCTATGATTATTGAAGTAATTCCTCATGAGGGTACAGTGGGCTAAATAAACATACTCCTAGTGTTTATTGATTCTTTGAAGTTTTAGACTTTGCCAGGAGTCTGACATAGGGCAGGGTAATATGCATTTGTTCATTCACTTGTTCAATTCCTCCTTCAAATGGTCATTACTTAACTGCTACTGGTCAGTTTCCATGCAATTGAACCAAAAAATGCCAACAATAGAAGTAGAAAAATAGAAGCTGTGATTTAGGTAAGGAATCTTGCATGTTTTAAGGTATATTTAAGCCAAAAGTCTTAAGAGCTTGCATTCTATTTTGTTTTTTTCATAAAGTATGTCATGAACATTGTTGGTTATTCACAATACAGGATTATTTAGGTATGAAATATTGAAGACAATTTTACTAATTATCCCACCAGGCACCTGTGTCTGTGGGGATTCTCCAGGCAAGAATACTGGAGTGGGTAGCCATTCTCCCCTCCAGGGGATCTTCCCAACCCAGAGATCAAACCCAGGTTTCCTGCATTGCAGGCAGATTCTTTACCAGCTGAGCCACCAGGGAAGCCCAAAAAATATTTAAGCACAGTCAACTGTGGGTTATTTTAAAGTATCTAAAAGTATCTTATAAGCTAGAAATAGTTAAGTTTTTCAGGGGAAAATATAGATATTTAAAATCTTTCTCTGATAACTGTGTGACAAACAGCTAAAACATTTATAAATATACTCATCATGCTATATTTATGTTTTCAGTCACACAGTGGAGTCCAATTCTTTGTGACCCCATGGACTACAGCAAGCCAGGCCTCCCTGTCCATCACCAACTCCCAGAGTCTGCTCAAACTCATGTCCATTGAGATGGTTATGCCATCCAACCATCCCGTCTTCTGTCATCCCATCTGCTCCTGCCTTCAATCCATACTTTAAGTAACAACTTTCTCAATGCTGCAATCACATCCTTGTTCTGAAGGCTGTCTATCATGGGATTGAACATCCGAGTCACTATGGTATAGAACAGAGAGAGGAGTCTGTCAGTTCCTGCAGAATGTCTGGATTTGGCCCTTAAGTAGGTAATGGTAGCAGAGCCAAAGAATAAAAGCACAACCAACAGGTGAGAAGAATACGTGGAGAAGGCTTTGGCTCTTCTGGCTGTTGGCAACCTTAAAATAGTGCAGACGATTTTACTGTAAGAGGCAAGTATTAATATAAAAGGCACTGCAGCAACCAGCAGAACTGCTACACAGACTGAGAGCGCATGTGCAAAAGTGTCTCTGCAGGCCAGCTTCAGAATGGGGGGAATGTCACAGAAGTGGTTAATCTCGTTCGAATGACAGAAGTGCAGAGAGAAGATCTGGCACATTTGCCCTGTCTGCACTGGGATTCCACTGACCCGGAGCCCACAGCCAGCTGGAGGCACACCTTTGGGGTCATGACCAGGGGACAGTGCAGAGGGCCACAGATGGCCACGCAGCAGTCACAGGCCATCACCGCCAGGAGGAAGCACTCAGTGGCTCAGAGGATAAGGAAGAAGCACGTTTGGGCAGCACAGTCCAGCACAGAAATGCTTCTGTCCTGAGTCCAAAGGTTCACCAGAATCCTAGGGAGAGTGACGGACACGGAACAGATTTCCAAGGAGGAAAAGTTTGCCAGGAAGAAATACATGGGTTTCTGCAGAGTTGGGTCAAGCCTAGTTAGTATTATTATGAGACTATTTCCAGTTAAGATAATGATGTAAATGATGGAGAACACCCCAAATAATAGCCCTTGAAGGTTTGGAAGGTCAGAAAACCCCAGGAGAACAAGTTGTATCACTGCGGATACGTTGTCTTCTGCTTCCATCTCTTCATATCTCATCTGTGGGAATGATACAATCAGAAATACCATTATTTCACTTTTTGACTTTTGTTTCCTTACTTATAAACAAGATGCTATGTCCTCTTATTTTCCCAGTTCCCTATAAAAACAAAACCTATTACTTATAAGACCTGTGGAAGTGTAGTGAAATATATTTTTCATTAATATTAAATATATTTTTAAGAAAATAAATCTCTTCAGTCTCTTTTATCTATCATGGGTTATCATATATTTTTTATATCAAAGCTCATATGTTTATAATGTAAGTATGTGTCTTCAATTAAACAATAAAAATGTAAAATATGAATTTGTATTCGGTTCTATCAGTCATTTCCCTATTCTGGCTGCTCTGTTTTGCTCCTCACCTCTCAATTCTGTTTTTAATCATTATCAATGTGAAAGTAATTTGGTTGCACAATTAAACTATTTGTAAGCCATCTGAAAGAGATGGGAATACCAAACCACCTGACCTGCCTCTTGAGAAACCTATATGCAGGTCAGGAAGCAACAGTTAGAACTGGACATGGAACAACAGACTGGTTCCAAATAGGAAAAGGAGTACATCAAGGCTGTATATTGTCACCCTGCTTATTTAACTTCTATGCAGAGCATCATGAGAAACGCTGGGCTGGAAGAAACACAAGCTGGAATCAAGATTGCCGGGAGAAATATCAATAACCTCAGATATACCACCCTTATGGCAGAAAGTGAAGAGGAACTAAAAAGCCTCTTGATGAAGGTGCAAGAGGAGAGTGAAAAAATTGGCTTAAAGCTCAACATTCAGAAAACTAAGACCATGACATCTGGTCCCATCACTTCATGGGATATAGATGGGGAAACGGTGTCAGGTTTTATTTCAGGGGGCTCCAAAATCACTGCAGATGGTGATTGCAGCCAGGAAATTAAAAGATGCCTACTCCGCGGAAGGAAAGTTATGATCAACCTGGATAGCATATTGAAAAACAGAGATATTACTTTGCCAACAAAGGTCCGTCCAGTCTAAGCTACGGTTTTTCCAGTGGTCATGTATGGATGTGAGAGTTGGACTGTGAAGAAAGCTGAGTGACGAAGAAGTGATGCTTTTGAACTGTAGTGTTGGAAAAGACTCTTGAGAGTCCCTTGGACTGCAAGGAGGTCCAACCAGTCTATCCTAAAGGAGATCAGTCCTGGGTGTTCAGTGGAAGGACTGATGCTAAAGCTGAAACTCCAATACTTTGGCCACCTCATGCAAAGAGTTGACTCATTGGAAAAGACCCTGATGCTGGGAGGGATTGGGGGCAGGAGAAGAAGGGGATGTACAGAGGATGAGATGGCTGGATGGCATCACTGACTCGATGGACATGAGTTTGAGTGAACCCTGGGACTTGATGATGGACAGGAAGGCCTGGCGTGCTGCTATTCATGGGGTCACAAAGAGTTGGACATGACTGAGTGACTGAACTGAACTGAAGCCATCTAAGAAATTTTTAGGGGTAACTACAGTTAATCTTTTAAATTTCTTTATTTTTTAATTGAATTATAATAGCTTTACAGAATTTTGTTGGTTTCTGCCAAACATTGACATGTAGTTAATTTTGAAATTGATAGTTTACCTGCTGCTCTTTACTTTGGAAATTTGCATATTTAGGCCATTTTATCTGAAAACAAAATTGACATGTTGACCAATAAGTATTATGGGATGATAAATATAATAATGTTTAAAATGATGCATTTCAATGTAGGGTCTATAAATAAAGCAGTCATAATTTATATTCAGATTTTTCAGTCAGAAGAAAAGGAACTAAACTCATCTTCCTTTCCAGGAACTCTAGAGGTAAGAGGCATGTTCATCTATCACTTCTGTTCAAGCAAGTAATTCTAACAAGAATGTTCACTCCTCACACACTTATTTTAAGAGACATCAGCCCAACTCACCTCTGAAACCTTCCTAAATTACCCCGTTCCTCTATAATTGCTATTGTTCTGCCAACCATTTAATACATTCATTCTTTCTTTTTGTTATGTGTATGTCTGTTAGTTCAGGCATGAGAATGTATTGAGCTGAGATTGCCCATCATTATGTTATACTTTTCTTATTGCTATAATTAGATTATAAATTTATTTGGATATTCTATACATTTTTTGTACAAGGCTTAGCATATCTCTTCCATAAAACTTGATACATTAACTGCTTGAATAAATTAAAAGTGAATCAATTTGATTCTTAATTTTTTTAGAATAGTCCTCAAGGTGTAAGCAAAGGTTCCTACCCCAGATTCAGAACTTCTCTCCCCATCTCTCCTGCTAGAGTTTAACCATGCCTTCAGTGGTGTGTGCGTAGGAGAGTTGCTGTTATTCAGTGGCTAAGTCCATCTCTTTGCAACCCATGAACTGCAGCACAGCAGGCTTCCCTGTCCTTCATCATCTCCCTGAATTTTCTCAAACTCATATCCATTGAGTCAGTGATGCCATCCAGCCATCTCATCCTCTGTCGCCCCTTTCTCCTCTTGCACTCAATCATTCCCAGCATCAGGGTCTTTTCCAATGAGTTGTATCTTTGCATCAGATGGCCAAAGTATTGGAGCTTCAGCTTCAGCATCAGTCCTTCCAATGAATATTCAGAGTTAATTCCTCTAGAATTGACTAGTTTGACATCCTTGCTGTCCCAGGAACTCTCAAGAGTCTGTGTTAGAAATTATACTCTTTCTACTCACTCTTTCACAGTAGCAAATTACTTCATCATTTTCAGTATGTTGTATGTAACTTGCATACTATATGTTAGTTAATTTGAAAGCCAGTAAATCCCTGCAAAGGAAACACACCTATATCCATATTCTAAAATGATAATAAGTGAGGACAGTGGTCAAGTTTCAGCTACAAAAATGTAGAGATACACGAGGCAAAAACAATAGTCCAAACAAGATTTGAGAATCCTGAGGAATACTGTAACTTAGAAAAGGCAAGTTAAGTAGAAATTTCTTTTACCATCTACACTATTCCAGACTATATACATACTAAGGAACTGAAGGTATTTGAACCTTGCCTCATTATTATACGTCACTTCAGTCGTATTCTCCCAAAGAAAATGCTATTTTAAGAAATATAAAAATGCTATAACTGTGTGGTTAAAAATGATCAGAAACAAGTGGCTGATAGGTGATGTTACTAAGAAATGGTTTCATCTGTATAAGTCTAGACAACCATGAATATTTTTTACTATCTCATCCTGACAGTTTAACCATGTTTTATTCACCTGTTTAATTCAATGTAGATAATAGTACTAGGACTCTGATTAAAGTTGTCTTGTGGAATGAATCGCACTTTTTGTTTCAACTAGCTTGTATCATCCACCTACATTTGATGAGCTAACCATTGCTTTCAGAAACTGTCATCTGCTTTATTCTTTTTATCGTATCTGCTCTTTATGTAAGGTCTTCTCACAATTCTTATTGTTCCCCTCTCTCAATTATTCCTACTGTTCAAGCAGAGTAATGCATTTGAAATGCATACAGAAATAAAATATTGCCAGAAAAAGAAAGAACAACAGAACTTGATAGCAAGACTGTAGTGAAATCTTGTTTTGCCTCAATTTTTATTTGTCAAATGGAACCACATTTTATGACTGTTAAGTGGAATTATCAGTGTAAAGCCATGATTTGAAAGTAAGAAATATTATAATTTTTCAAATTCTATCAAATTGGACTTATCTTCAAAACTCTAAGTGTTAGTTGTTCAGTCATGTCCGACTATTTTGCCATCCCATGGACCGTAACCTGCCAGGCTCCTCTGTCCAAGGGTTTCCCAGGCAAGAATACTGGAGTGGGTTGCCATTTGCATTCACAGGGATCTTCCTGACCCAGGGATTGAACCCGGGTCTCCTGCACTGCAGGCAGACTCTGTGCCATCTGAGTCACTAGGGACCACACTTCTGAACTCTATCTCACCAATAATTTCCCTCAAATTATGCCACACATGTTCTGGGTTCTGTGACTTCTAGAAACTATTGGGTCCTTCTATTATACTATTCAGAAAGAAAAACAAATAGCTAATTCAGCTATATGTAGCAACTTTCTTTTACTTAAATTATTCATTTTTTTAATATTTCCACTAAAATAATGATTTTGTTTGCTGTGGGGGTTATGATATTAAGTGTAGGTGGTATGTCATAATTCATTTATTACAACTGACAGCAAGTTTATAAAATCAAATTGAAGACAGGAAATAAAATCTAAAATTGATGAATGAAGTACAGAAACCTTTCTTTTAAGGAGAATTCTCCAAAGACAAAAAGAAAACATGCCAATATATTTTTAATACTTTCAAATTCATTTACCACAGAACTTAATTTTAACAATCAAACGATTCCCTTGGTGTTAGTAGGATGCAAACTCATTATAATAAAGTCCATTCTCTTATCTTACTCCTTAGTAATATACAATTACAATTTTAAGAGCTTGAATACATACAAACTGTTTGAAAGAGGTATAACACATAGTAATCAATTAATAAATACTCACAGTTAAGATGATAATGATGATGATGAAGATGTCAGTAATCTAGTATATTGGACCATTGTGTTACAAAATACTTTGTAATTTCTCATTTGATAATATAATGATGAGAACAAGAAAAGTAAAAAGCTGTGTGAATCAGGGTTTGAAGTCAAACAACAATAATTACATGCAACAATTTCTTTCTTAAATTTTCCAAAGTAAGTTTTGTCTTTCTGATGCTAATTATCTACAGATATATAAAAAAATAATTTGCAATTGGAAAAAAATGGTTCATGCTTACCTGTTTAAATTGATATCAAATATAATGCTTACCTTTACAGATAGAGTGAAAAGACAGAGAGAAAATGAGAGTTTTTCCCTCATAGTTAGATAATTCAGATTTATTTAAAACAGAGGTTAATTGGCATCTAATATATGTTATATTGTTTTACCATGTAGAGTTCTTTAAATAGGAAATATTTACTCTTGGGATCAGCTCCTTCCCCAGGTTACCTCCTAATTGAACTAAACTATTCTCCCTGACACTCAAGGACTTTATTACAACAACCAAAATCATATCTGCTCATACCACTCCTCAAAATTCTCTACCTCTCTTATGGTATTTTGTGATCATTAAGAAATATACACAATGTAAAATCAGAAGTTTATGATTACATATTACTTGTGATATGAAATAAAGATGTTCTTAAAAAGGATGCAATTATACAATGTTTCAAATTGAAGATAATTTTTCTGAAGTAGGAAAAAATTCAGAAGTAGGAAATCCAGGGATGTTGGGGGTGGTTATGCCATCTTCAGCATGAATCTCATCTACACAATCACAGAGTAGCCAGGTCTGCCTCTTAACTTCCCAGACTACAGAAAGGGAGCTGATGATCAGGGGAATCAATCACTAATTCCTTTTTTGATGTACAAGCTGGAAACAGCATGCAGAGTTTCCAGGAATAGTCCCTCATCTCAACTTTAGTTGCAAGATCACTCCAAGTAGGAAGAGAGGATGGAAATATTTCTAGCTGTCCTGCCATGTGACTGGCTAAGAATCCTTATTTCTATCATTAATTGCCTTCGCTTGGAACAACCTGAAATTCTAAGTAGTTACTGTATAGACTTCCCAGTAAAGGATGTTCTCAGATTAGGTCGGGCTAGTCAAGGCTATGGTTTTTCCTGTGGTCATGTATGGATGTGAGAGTTGGAGCATGAACAAAGCTGAGCACCGAAGAATTGATGCTTTTGAACTGTGGTGTTGGAGAAGACTCTTGAGAGTCCCTTGGACTGCAAGGAGATCCAACCAGTCCATTCTAAAGGAGATCAGTCCTAGGTGAAGGACTGATGCTAAAGCTGAAACTCCAGTACTTTGGCCACTTCATGCGAAGAGTTGACTCATTGGAAAAGACTCTGATGCTGGGAGGGATTGGGGGCAAGAGAAGGGGACGACAAAGGATGAGATGGCTGGATGGCATCGCGGACTCGATGGACGTGAGTCTGAGTGAACTCCGGGAGTTGGTGATGGACAGGGAGGCCTGGCGTGCTGCAATTCATGGGGTCACAAAGAGTCGGACACGACTGAGCGACTGAGCTGAGCTGAACTGATGCCAAAACTATTACTGCTGCTAAAGAAACAATGTGTCAATGTCCCTTGTGAAAAAGCATTCTTCAACATATAACAACATTCAACCAAAATGAACCCAGACAGGAATATGCATGTTTTCTGTCTCATTAAACATACATTTTTGGTGGTATATATTTTGAAGCCATTGTTTTAACATAACAGAGAATCTAATCTCACTAAATGACTCACAAAGTCATATACTGGGTAGCCCTATCAGGTGGCCAGAGGTGAAGAAACGCTGCTACCCAGAAAGCAGGTATAATTTAAAATTCTGTAAAAACAAGATACAAGAAATAATGTTTGGTCTTTACTTCAAGAGATTAATGGAGCCCCAGATGGCAATCTTTGGCTAATTTTTCAAAAAAGTATAGATAAAGTCCAGTGTTTTTATGAACCATATCATAAATTTCTTTCCTGTCAATTTAAAATATATTACCTGGTAATGGGTAGAAAACAAAAAAACAAATGTCAAGAAATAATTTCTAGGGGCTGCCTCATGTGAATTAAAAGTTTGGGAAGACAAGGCTTAGAGAAATAAAAGGAATAAATATAAACATCACAAGGAATTTTGTAATGGTATAATCCTGCCCTTGTTAATAAACACTGAGTTCACAATGATATACATGTTTACTGAGTTTCATTTGAATATTACTGAAGGTTTAGCTCTGACTTAGAACTCAGCACATGAAAGCCTTTCTTTTGGTATTCTGATTGGAGTAATTCCACATGAGGGTAAAGTGGGTTAAATAGCTATGCTCCCAATGTTTAGTGGTTCTCTGAAATCTCTAGATTTTTTGACACCAGTCTGAGGTAAGCCATAGCAGTGTTTATTTCTCTATTCATCCATTCAATCCCTCTGTCACATATTATTTAAGTGCTACTGAGGAGTTACTGTGCCACAGAATCAAGGAAAGCCAACAAGTACAGGTGTGGATAAGTAAGCAATTATGTAGGTAAATAATCTTGCATATCTGCAGTATATTTGAGCCAAAAATCTTAGCAGACTGAATTCTGTTGTTGTTGTTGTTCACTGGCTAAGTCATGTCTGACTCTTTGTGATCCATGGATTGCAGCATGCCCGGCTACCCTGTCCTTCACCATCTCCCAGAGTTTGCTCAAACACATGTCCTTTGAGTCAGTGATGCCATCCAACCATCTCATCCTCTGAAACGATGCACATAACACTTTTATTCATAAACAGGATTATTTTTAGACAGAGTATTGAAGATAGATTAATTTGCCTGTTATATATATAAGCACAATAAATTTTGGTTTATTATTTAAAAGTATCTAAAAGTGCATCATAAGCTAGAAGTAGTTAACTTCTTAATAGAAGAATGTAGAGATTTATAATGATTCTCTGATAAGTACATGCAAGTAGATAAAGCGTTGATAATTAAACTCATCATGCTATATTTTAAGTAATAATTTTCTCAGTGCTGCAATCATATCCTTGTTCCAAAGACCTGTATATCATGGGATTGAACATCGGAGTCACTATGGAGTAGAACAGAGAGAGGAGTCTGTCAGTTCCTGCAGAATGACTGGATTTGGGCCTTAAGTATGCAATGGTAGCAGGTCCAAAGAATAAAAGCACAACCAACAGGTGAGATGTAGAGAAGGCTTTGGCTCTTCCTCTGGCTGTTGGCGACCTCAGAATAGTGGAAATGATTTTGCTGTAAGAGGCAAGGATCAACATAAAAGTACAGCAACAAACAACAGAGTTACTGCATAGACTGAGAGCTCATGTGCAAAACTGTCTCTGCAGGCCAGCTTCAGAATAGGGGGATGTCACAGAAGTGGTTAATCTCGTTCAAATGACAGAAATGCAGAGAGAAGATCTGGCACATTTGCCCTGTCTGCACTGGGATTCCACTGACCCGGAGCCCACAGCCAGCTGGAGGCACACCTTTGGGGTCATGACCAGGGGACAGTGCAGAGGGCCACAGATGGCCACGCAGCGGTCATAGGCCATCGCCACCAGGAGGAAGCACTCAGTGGCTCCGAGGATAAGGAAGAAGCTCATTTGGGCAGCACAGTCCAGCACAGAAATGCTTCTGTCCTGAGTCCAAAGGTTCACCAGAATCCTAGGGAGAGTGATGGACACGGAACAGATTTCCAAAGAGGAAAAGTTTGCCAGGAAAAAATAAATGGGTTTGTGCAGTGCAGGGTCAAGTCTAGTTAGTATTATTATGAGACTATTTCCAGTTAAGATAATGATGTAAATGATGGAGAACACCCCAAATAATAGCCCTTGAAGGTTTGGAAGGTCAGAAAACCCCAGGAGTACAAATTCCATCACTTTGGATAGGTTGTCTTCTGCTTCCGTATCTTCATATTTCATCTGTGGGAATGATCCAATCAGAGGTACTATTATTTCACTTTCATTAGCTCTTGTTTTCTTATTTATAAAACAGGATGTTGCAACTTTCTATTTTTCAATTTCCTATAAAAACCAAACCTATAACACCAGGTGCTCTAAATGTGTGATAAAGTGTGTTTTTCATCATTATTAAATCTATCTGTAAATTAAAAAAAACTTTAATCTTTCTTTTTCTGCTGTATACAATAGTTATTTAGTTCTGAAGATAAGTGATTGTAATTTTACTATTCGTCTCAACACTCAAAAATACAAATTCTAAATTTAAGTTCCTTTGTGAAATAACTTGATATGTGCATTTGATGTGTTATTCTTTTCACCTCTCCATTCTGTTTTTCATTATCAATTCAAAATTAATCTTTTTGCTCTTTTAAATGTCTTAAGCGATATAAAATAGTTTTAGGGATACATATAGTTAATTTTTAAAAATGAGATTTTTTTCAGTTGTATTTCCAATGTCTTTTTAACTTTGACATATTTAACTTCTGCATATTTAGCTATTTTATTATAAAACAAAATTCATCAGCTAACCACTCAAGATTTTTTGAATGGTATTTAATTTTTAAAACTGTGTATTTCAATATAGTGTCTGCAAATTCAGCATTCATAATTTTTATTCACAGTTTTCTGCTCAAAGACAAAGAATTCTAAGCTGGTCTTCCTGTCCAGGAACTCTCATAACGGTGAGAGGCATGTTCATTTAGCATTTATATTCATTAAAGCATTCAAACTAGAATGTTCACCTGTTACACACTTATTGTAAGAATACATCCATCACAATAGCTATCTCAGAGCCTCCTAAATTACAAAGGACTTCAATAATTGAAACAATTCTGCTGAATACCTTTAATTAATTAATTGTTGTGGGGTTTTTTGCCCCATGTGAGTGTTAGTTCATGCATGTGAAAGCCTTGGGTTGAGATTGTCCATCTTTCTTTGCTATATCTAGATTTTAAGCTTTTGATCATCAGTGTATCTTTGTATGTAATGTGTAATATATTTCTTCCACAAAAAGTGATTTACTAACTTCTTGAATTAATAATTAAACTTTCTGGCAAGCTGCAGTTACAAGGCATCAGGAGAAAAGGCTCAGCTTTGTCAACAATCTGTTAGATATCTGGGCCTAATCATATCAGAAGGGACTAGGGCCATAGGCCCCGAGAGAATTAAACCTATGCTGCTGCTGCTAAGTCGCTTCAGTCGTGTCCGACTCCGTGCGACCCCATAGGCGGCAGCCCACCAGGCTCCCCCGTCCCTGGGATTCTCCAGGCAAGAGCACTGGAGTGGGTTGCCATTTCCTTCTCCAATGCATGAAAGTGGAAAGTGAAAGTGAAGTCGCTCAGTCGTATCTGACTCTTAGCGACCCCATGGACTGCAGCCCACCAGTCTGTGGGAGTTTCCAGGCAAGAGTACTGGAGTGGGGTACCATTGCCTTCTCCGATAACCTATACACGCTAGTAAAATAATGCTCAAAATTCTCCAAGCCAGGCTTCAGCAATACGTGAACCGTGAACTTCCAGATGTTCAAGCTGGTTTTAGAAAAGGCAGAGGAACCAGAGATCAAATTGCCAACATCCGCTGGATCATGGAAAAAGCAAGAGAGTTCCAGAAAAACATCTATTTCTGCTTTATTGACTATGCCAAAGCCTTTGGGTGTGTGGATCACAATAAACTGTGGAAAATTCTGAAAGAGATGGGAATACCAGACCACCTGACCTGCCTCTTGAGAAATCTGTATGCAGGTCAGGAAGCAACAGTTAGAACTGGACATGGAACAATAGACTGGTTCAAAATAGGAAAAGGAGTATGTCAAGGCTGTATATTGTCACCCTGCTTATTTAACTTCTATGCAGAGTACATCATGAGAAATGCTGGGCTGGAAGAAGCACAAGCTGGAATCAAGCTTGCCGGGAGAAATATCAATAACCTCAGATATGCAGATGACACCACCCTTATGGCAGAAAGTGAAGAGGAACTAAAAGCCTCTTGATGAAAGTGAAAGAGGAGAGTGAAAAAGTTGGCTTAAAGCTCAACATTCAGAAAACGAAGATCATGGCATCTGGTCCCATCACTTCATGGCAAATAGATGGGGAACCAGTGGAAACAGTGTCAGACTTTATTTTGGGGGGCTCCAAAATTACTGCAGATGGTGACTGCAGCCAGGAAATTAAAAGATGCTTACTCCTTGGAAGGAAAGTTAAAACCAACCTAGACAGCATATTGAAAAGCAGAGACATTACTTTGCCAACAAAAGTCCATCTAGTCAAGGCTATGGTTTTTCCTGTGGTCATGTATGGATGTGAGAGTTGGACTGTGAAGAAAGCTGAGCACCGAAGAATTGATGCTTTTGAACTGTGGTGTTGGAGAAGACTCTGGGAGTCCCTTGGACTGCAAGAGATCCAACCAGCCCATTCTAAAGGAGATCAGTCCTGGGTGTTCATTGGAAGGACTGATGTTGAAACTGAAACTCCAATACTTTGGCCACCTGATGCAAAGAGTTGACTCATTGGAAAAGACCTTGATGCTGGGAGGGATTTGGGGCAGGAGGAGAAGGGGACGACAGAGGATGCAATGGCTGGATGGCATCACCAACCTGATGGACATGAGTTTGAGTAAACTCTGGGAGTTGGTGATGGATTGGGAGGCCTGGAGTGCTGCGATTCATGGGATTGCAAAGAGTTGGACAAGACTGAGCAACTGAACTGGAACTGGAACTGGAACTGAAATCATCCCCTACCTATGACTTTAAGACAATTAAGAGGATTTGGGGGAATCACAGGCTACAGTCACATTTGGATTCCGGGTTATGGGGAACTTGCCCAGCCTTTATATAAACTTATAGCTGAAACTCAGCAGGCCCAAACCGACAAACTGGTTTAGTCTCCAGATACTCAAAAGGCTTTTAAGGTTCTTCAGACTGCTCTCCTGCAAGCTCCAGCTCTGAGCTTGCCCACAGGGTCAGAATTTAATTTGTCACTGAAAGGAAAGGTGTGGCATTGGGAGTTTTGACACAACCCCGAGGGCCTCACCAGCAACCTATTGCTTATCTAAGCAGAGAATTAGATGCAATTTCATGTGAGTGGCCCCACTGCCTAAGAGTAATTGGGGCAGCAGCTTTATGAGCACCTGAAGCTTTAAAAATAATTAATGGATGAAACCTTACTGTCCTGACTTCTCATGATGTGAGTGGAATCTTAAATCCTAAGGTTAATATTTGGATGACAGACAGTAGACTTCTTAAACATCAATCATTGTTGTTAGAAGGACCAGTAACTAAGCTTAAAGTCTGTAGTAATTTAAATCCTGCCACTTTCCTTCCTGAGAAGGAAAATGAAACACCTGATCACGATTGCTCCCAATTCCTAACTTTAAACTATGCAGCTTGGGAAGATCTAATGGATACCCCATTAGACAATCCTGACATGGAAATATTTACTGGTGGCAGTTCTTTTGTTCAGGATGGAAAGCATAAAGCAGGTTACGCTGTGGTGACTGCTGAACAGGTTTCCCCTCTTCATCAGTGGAAGGCTTCCCATGGTGGACATCTCTACTTCAAGGAAAAAACTTTCTCCAAGTCTGAGAATACCTTCAACAACAATCATATGGGATGCCTCTTCTTCAACTGATGACATCTAACAATCCTAAGACGGACTGATGTAACTATGGACATAATATGACTTTTAATTTTGATTTTAACTTGTTTTAATGATTATTTTGCCTTACATCTGTAACTGTGTAATTGGATTTCTTTCTAGTCGCATGAAGGCTTTTAAGTTACAAATGGTTGTCCAAGCTCCTACTAGCGCCACAGCCTCCTCCAGCAATCACTTGGGGCCCCTGGATCAGAGACCCTCAATATGAGGGTTAGGAGAATACGTTGCCTTAACAATTTAGGGACCACACCCCTAAATAGCAGGAAGTAGTTATGGAACGAAAACGATGCCCCTTTCCCTTGGCAACATAATTCTCCTATAAGAAAAGGGGGGAATGAGACAGTCACTTCCTAGGCAGGTTGATAAGAAGTCTAGGGGTCCCCAAGGAGAGAGGGGTCTGGAATTTTCAAGGAGGAAGAAAGGACAAACTTTTTTTGTCCCTCTACATTCCTTAGGATTATATAACAATAATGTATCCTGCCTGAGGACAGTCTCTG